>NW_023276877.1:30159-71415 GCF_003668045.3 Cricetulus griseus
ATATAGAAATGATACTTTGTATTGGAATGGATCCTCATTTGTTGATACTTTGTATTGGAATGGATCTGCATTTGTTGATATTAGTTAGGTTTTCTAGATATATAGATATTTTTCAAACCATTCAAAGACCGAAGGAATATCTGGCATTTAAATGGGTTAGGGTTTTTCTTGACAGTGAGAAACAACTGCTCCTGGTACACCAATAACATCTGAGCAGAAGATGAGCATCGAAGAAATAAAGTTTGCCTTTGACATGGCAAGACTTGCTATTTGGCAAGAAGCTGCTCTTGCCTGAAGGTTTGACTGTTGCTTTATAAACTGGACATGCAGGACCTATAGGAAATTGACTGCTTAAACAAGATGGACAGTCATGAAAGGTTCCTGCTTCATGGAAGAGTCTGCCAGACATTCTACAGGACACAGAAAAAAGGTGACAGACAAACTGCCAATGCAGGTGGAGAGTTTAGAATTTCCTGCTTTGCTGAGAAGTCTGTCAGACACATTGTGACCTGTAGGCTAAAAATGGATGCCCAACATTACCAAGAAATTCTGGGTGACTGTCTAGGAAGCAAGATGTCTATGTCAGTTCTAGAGTTTATATTTTATCCTTCTATGGTCTTTGATGTAGTTGAAGATAGGTAGTTATAGTAACACTAAGATAGAATGGTTAAAATCTTATAGTTCTTACTTGATAACTGTTTTGTTATATATAAAGAAGGGGGAGATGTTGGGACCCAGACACCACAGGGTCTCTGAGTTGTTTTCCATCATAACCACAGGGACCCCCTCTTTATCTGACCTCACCCTGCTAACATCAATATCCTGTTGTGAACCCTTTCACCTTGGATTTTTGTAAGTTTGTATTTTAGGCTGCTCCACAATAAAGGTGAGAGCCATTCTCTCAGAAAGTTGACCATGCATCTTGTCGTTCATCCAAATCTCCAGGGTTTCACCTGATAATCAGGTGTCCTAGGGCAGCCAGAGCGGAGCATGCACAAACAGACTCAGCCATCTGCTGGCATAGACGATGGTTCCACAGCAAGGGTTAACACTGTCATCCTAACATGTCACAGATTTTCAGGTTTAAATTAAACCCAGGAACAAGAGTCCTCTGGGAATACATCATGCCTAAAAACTAATCAAAATGCCTTTCTTTAATCAAATTGACTCTCAGAAAGAATTAAATAAGTGTGTGTTCATGTCAAGTCATTTTAATTGAAAAGAGAAATTATTTTTATATTATATGTGCATGCTTAACTGTCCTCTCTCCATGTTTATATAAGGAAATGCTCAGACATATGATTAAATAATGGTCAAATTGTTTTCAAAGAAACTATTTCAGAACAGAAAGTACATGTGTGTATGTGTACATGGACATATATATGTAATACAAATTTGACTTTTAATGAACACATATATTTCAAGAGGTTACTTTAAATATGGAAAGCACCTAACAGATCATTCATTCATCCAGGTTTTTTTATTTCACAGAAAACAAACAAACAAACAAAATGAAACACATTGCCCCTCCCCACAGACGCTGAGTACTCCTATCAGGCGTGTCTGTGCAAAATGGTATGTGGAAACACATATAATGCACAATAAGGCTCTTCTTAAGTCCAGTCACACAGGTATATTCTTCTCCTCCTGAGTCCGGGCCAGCAACCCCTCTCCCCAGGCACCTGCAAAGCACTGACCAGTGATGCTATTTTCCAGAGGTTTGTGTGATTGCAGGAGGGGGGCCCTGAAATCTGACTCACTCTCACTCAACACTGCACCTTTAGCACCAGGCAGTAGTCATTTAACTGTGTGAAGCAAATATTTAACTGCACATTGAATGAATGATAATCACTGTTATGAACAATTGAAAAAATTCATGCTTCATTAATGTCCTTTTACGATCATTTTGGAAATGTCGGTAACATCCTGTGCTGTCTGTAGGGTACAGCCTTGTACTGGGGGTGCTTCCAAATAGCTGAATAGAGACTTCACATTCCCTCTCTGTGGGTTTCACTTTCTCTCTTTGGTTCCGAGTTTGAAACAGGGTTCTTAGAGTTGCTGAGATCATGTTCTGCTCACTGAGCCACACCCAGCCCTAAACGGAACTAACAATAATTCTGTATCTGATGATGAGGGCTTCAGACATTTCCTGTGGCAGCATGCCCTGTCCTTCAAGGCATAGCCACATTGGGCTTTGTGGATTTCATGACACACACATCACCATCTGGTGTCTGAAGCATTGAAGTTCATGGGAGCTTTCCCACAAGACTGTAGGCCAAGGGACGTGAATAATCTGTATAGAAAGTGAGGATCCCATTAATATCATAATTTAAAATAACAACTTCCCCCAGCAATAACAATCATTTAAAAACAATAAAGACTTCATCAGTTTCTGGAATATATAAGCAGGATGACAAATGCTCTCCACACAGCAACTGGTAGGGAGCAGCACCTACAACCTTAGAGGTGAGGGCCACAGCTGTGGGCAGAGGACTGGCAAAGACTGGTGTCACCCCAGAGGCATGGGAAGCGAAGCAGAGAGCCTTCTTCTCTTCTCAGCCAATACACAGGCTTTTGCTTTATTTCAGCTTCTGGGGGTCTCTTGCATCTCTTGGCTTGTTGCCCCACCCATCAGTTTCCAAGTCAACAGCCTAGCTCCTATCTATCTTGCTTCTTTACCTAGTCTCTGCTTCTGTTATCGCATGTCTTATTCTGACACCAAATGTTTTCTTCTGTTCCCTTTGAAGCCTCCGAGGCAGGATGGGACACAAATGGATGCACTCTCCATCTTAAAATCTGCAGTTTAGTCAGTCATGCAGGTCTCTTTTGCCAGTAAGAAGCCGAAGATTAGAGTACTGGTGAGCTGGAGATTTCCAGAACCACCACATCGTAATTTCACCATTTAAAACATAACAAAAGGAGTCAGCAAGATTTCCATGTGTAAAACTATGCCATCTGGGGCTGGAAAGATAGCTCAGTGCTTAAGAGCATGTGTACTGCTCTTTCAAGAACTAGAGTTCAGGTCCCAGAACTCATATCAGGTGACTCACAACTGTCATTCTCCAGATGGAGGCTTATCTGATGCATCTGGCCTCTGCTGGTGCCTATACTTACACCCCAAAACCCTCTGCCCCCACAGATAAATGAATCTTTAAAAGTAGGTCATATGCTGAGCTTGGTGTCACACACTCTAATGCCAGCATTTGGGAGGCAGAGGGAGGCAGATCTTGGCCAGCCTGATCTACATAAAGAGTTCCAGGTGAGCCATGGTGCTGGGAAGCAGCTGGCTGCAAATGGCCCTTCTCATGCTCTTCCCTGCTGCCTAGCATCTCTGATTGCACTTTCACTCAATGATAAAACTTTCTCCCAATTCCTTACTTTGTCTCTGAATTCTTTCTTTGGCAAGAACCTAAAATACTAGGCAGAGATCTTAAGCTCAACCGCTCTCTGTTTGCTTCCTCTCCAGCTTTCAAAACAGGCCAAAGCTTCACTGTAGAGAGGTGCATAAGCTGGGAAGAACTTCTTGTTAGCCTACAGTATTATTTAAAAGCTGAGAAAATAGGGCGGGGGGCTGGTTCAGTTAGGAATGTGCTTGTTGCTCAGCTTGAGGACAGGAGTTCACTCCGGAGCCTTGTGAGTGGCCTGCTTACTGTCCGTATTTCCATAGGCAGTCTGCTTTTTCACAGACCCACTCTTAGGCTGTTCAGTGCCACTCACAGCATTCTAGAACATCTTTAGACAACACCTCTAAGTGCTCCCATATAAGAAGTTAGGTACTACAGTGCTTGACTGCAATCCCATTCCTGAAGAGACGAGAAAGGATTCTCTCTGGGACTCAGTGACCAAGTGGTAGGGTCAAATCAATAATCAATCAGTTCCAGGTTGAGTGAGAAACCCTGCCTTTGGTCATAAAGTCAAGAAGAGATCGAGAAAAATATGTAGTGTCAACCTCTACCTACACACATTCACGAATATACACAATAACACATGCACACATAGATAAATGCAATGAACAAAGATAACTGGATGTGTTAGTCATGTTCATCAGCAAGTGTTCCAAGTCATGGCACTAAAGAGACCACATTCACCAGCAACAGAAGCACACAGCTTCCTCTCTTTCTGCACCAGACTAAAGTACAGGATGCTTCTATTCCCTAACACAAACAGGAGGGACCAAAATCAGGAATCTTCCAATAACTTTGGATTGTCCCTTCCTACAGAGCAAGGCAGTAATAAAAATGCCTAGACACATTCAGAGTTAAATAGCAAGGCTGGCCCACGAATAAAGCAAGTTATGTTTATTTTAGAAACTAAGACCCTAAGAAACTACAATTTTAAAAGCTCAAACAGAGCCTTGTAATTTCATTATGCATTTTGCATTTTTGACAAAATAAGTGGAATTAGAAATAATACCCACAGAATTGTGGGGGAAGAAAATCAAAATAGTATAGTTTAGTTACATTGTCCGGTGTGAAATGGACATCACATGTAATAAGCATATTGTTCACCCCTGTTTTAAATATTATATTTAATTTAGGATCATAGAAAACTACAAACCATTTACAAACTGGTTAGGCTTTGAATGTAAACAGTTTCCCACAGATTCACATATCTAATGACTTGTCCTCAACTAGTGGTACTGTTTTCAGAAGCTATGGAATCGTTAGGAGGTGGGGACCTAACTGGAGGAAGTCAGTTTCTGGGGATGGGGTCTTAAGATTTACAGCCCTGCTCTTTGTCAAGTTTATATTAATGCAGCCAAGTTCCCATCACTGCAGGCCAAGCTGCTTCTGCCACCACCACACTTTCGCTCAAAGCATGAGCCAATGCAATGCAATCCTTCCCACTGTAAGCGCTTCTTGTCAGGTTCTTGTTAGTGACGATAGGAAAGTAACGAATATAGACTATTGGCACTGAGAAGCTCGGCTGTTTAGATGATATGCTGACCGTGTGGTTCTCAGACTTTTGGAACTGGCTTATGGGAGGAATGCAGAGCACTTAGAGGTGTTGTCTAAAGATGTTCTAGAATGCTGTGAGTGGCACTGAACAGCCTAAGAGTGGGTCTGTGAAAAAGCAGACTGCCTATGGAAATACGGACAGTAAGCAGGCCACTCACAAGGCTCCGGAGTGAACTTGAGACAGTCACTGTTACCTTCCAGCCACATCTCACTAGTGTGCTGGGAATTCTAGTGAGGCTGAATCAACAGCGACAGACTAATTTGTTTAGCAGAGTAAATTTCCAGACAGTGTAGCATGACATTGAGGCATGCTGTCAAAGGGGATAGTAGGAGACACGAATCCCACATCCCCTTGCAGCTCAGCCACAAGGTGGGCAGTTAGTTCGTTTCTGCCCCATGCTACTGTAATAACATGCTGCCCTCTGTCCCTCACAGAGTCGGGACTGCCCTGTCAAGTCACAAATCACAACCTCCACACTGCGAGCTAAGAAAAGACTGTTTCTCTTTACACACTGGCCATCTTAATCATTTATTCCAGCAAAGGATAACCAGAGTTACCGAAGATTAGAAAGTATTTCCTGTGTTGTTGAAAGGAAGAGAAACAATGTGAGGAAGCCCCAGGCTTGATGCCTACAGCAGAGACCCGGGCATTTGTACCCTGCCAGTGTCCTTCCTTTAGTCCCGAAGACAGGATCTTAATCAGAACTAATCATTTACAGAGAAGCTCTAAGTTCTTTGTTCAGTTAATCTCTCGATGACCCAGTCAGGTTAGCTTTATGGTCTCCATTTCACAGACGAGGGATCATGTGCAAGAAACATAGGGAAACTGCTGATGAGGCCAGGGCTGGAGCTTCAGTTCTGTCAAATGCTAGAGGTGGTAGGGCCAGGGCTCTACACTTCTAATCATCCTGGTTTTGAATCTCAAAGAACAGCCCACATCATTTTTTGTCATTTTCTTGAGCTTTATTCGTTTTCTCATTTTCTAGACAAATAGTTGCTTTGAGTTTTCTAATTCCTTTAACACAACATTCCCGAAAGACTTGTTCATTGACCTCCTATAGCAGATGAGAACATTTTTTCATTAAGATTTTACTAGAATTCCATATACCTGATCTTAAGTACAAAAGGCCTTTTTATACACCACACTGCATACCCCAGGTTCTCCATCCAGTAGGTCTCAATGGATGGGATGATCTTTGTGTTGTATTTAGTACATCTTCAATGCAGTCACAGTGTAATACCCTACTCGATAACTGCCCAACAAAGGAACTCAAGGACAGCAAAGGCAGTTTCCACCAAGAAAGGAGAGAACTTGACCTGAGCTCTTTATTTTCAATCTCCAGTTATACATCATTCTTAATGGTAACTTCATTTGTCATTTTCAAGTGTTGTGTTTGTGTGTGTGTGTGTGTGTGTGTGTGTGTGTGCGCGCGCGCGTGCGTGCGTGCGTGCGTGCGTGTGTGTGTGTGTGTGTGTGTGTGTGTGTGTGTGTGTGTGTGTTCACATGCATGCAAAGGCCCAAGTTTGATGTCAGGAATCAATTTTGATGGTTCTTTTACCTTATATTTTGAGGCAGGGTCTCTCAATCAAATCTAGAGCTCATGGGTATGGCTAGTCACCACAGTCAAAATGCTCAGGGGAATCCTGTCTACCTTCTCAGGCTGGAATTGCAGGCAGACTGCCATACCCACCCACACTTACGTGGGCTGTAGGGTGTAAACTCTAATAATCACACTCATCCTTTCTTGCTGGGCCTCTTCCCAGTCCAGTTTTAGTAATTAAAAATAACAACAACAGCAAAAACAACAACAAAAAATTATCTTACTGATCCTGGACACAGGCACACTGAACAATCTCAGCCAATGGAAAACAAAGACTACAGAAGGTTCAAGAAAGTTGGCTCCTGAATTTGTGACACATTTCTAGGGTATTTGTAAATTTAGCTGAATGATCTGGCTCAAATGTGTGATGCTGCCATCTCCACTCACTCAATGAGCATGGAGAGGTCCACAGAAGCCAAGTGGTCTAGCAAGTAGCAAGGATGGACAGGAAACTGTAACATTGAAGGTCTCCAGGCCCAAGCTTCCTCAGCTTGCCCTTGATGGTTCTTGGAGGCAACAATAACAAGCAGAAATTTAGGTCACTGTTTCTGGGGATACATTGTGTAGCTTCAGTAGGTGGGGACCAAGACATTCTTTTCTTTTAAAGTGGATTTCAATTAGTGGGGACAGCAGACCCTTAAAATTTGGGATTCTGCACCAAGTTCAGGAGATAATGTGAGTGGCAACAGTGGTATTTGTGTGGCTAGAAAACATAATGACCTCAAATTGTTTCTTTTTCAAGAAATTATTTTTTAAAATCCCTTGGTGGGAAAGGGGGGATCATCCCATCCCAGTAAAACTGCCCAAAGTAACTTTCTCCTGTGCATTCAGTTTTTGGTCTGCCTTGGCTGCATTCCGCTATGGTTACCCTTCATTGTGAAACTATGCTTCCAATTGAGTAAGGGCATCCATCAGTAACTACACTGCAGAATCCCCTTGAATAAAAAGCTCACACACTTGTAGACTGCTGAGAGGCTCAGTGGGTAATAGGTTTGCTGCCAAGCCGGAGGACCTGTTTGATGTTTGTAACTCACATCAGGGAGAGGGACCAGCTCCATTAGCTACCCTGTAACCTATACAGGTGCACCATGGTACATGCCCTCCCTCATTGCTTTCCCTTAGTTTGTTCCAGCCTTATGTTTCCTCCACATCTTACTGTTCCCAAATTTTAACCAGCAAAGAACAACAATGACACATTTCAATCAAAGGAAGCAACAATGACAGGTTTGTTTAAAAATTTCCAGTAGAGAAAATCCGCCAGTGTTGGAATAAAGGTACTCAATGCATAAGAGTAGAGGAGAATAGAAAAAATTTCAAAAGAAAACAAAACCAAACAGTGAAAAAACAAAATAAAAATGTTTGAAATGGATTCCAAGAGGTATCTTCTTTAAACCTGTGAATAATGAACACAGTTACCAGGTTTGGCAAACAATTCATTTGGAAATTAAAGCCTATATCTGTATTATAAACTCCATAAAAACTGCTCATTGAATTCAAGCCTTTCATATACCTGGCACTGAAACACAAAGCAAATTGATTTGCAAATAAAAGGAATTATTCATTTGTTCTCACAGTTACAGGAATTAACCAGCTGCTTTACTGCAGTGTAGAGCAGATGAGATAAATGACAAGAAAGGAAAAAATCAGAAAAAACTCAAAAACTGAAATACAGCAAATTCAGACATCAGCTTGCTCATTTAAAACAACAAACTGAACGTTATGTCATAGTCTACATTTCTGGTTGTCATTTCCTTTCCCCCCACCCCACCGACAAATAGCTTCTAGATTCACTAGCCATTTCGACTATTCCTAACCTCCAAATATTCTGTATACACATATTTAGCAAGGAGCAAAAGCCTGACGTCATTCAGACAGCACTACAGTCAGCATTCAGTTTTAGAAAGAATACTGTGTATGTCATAAAGATTCGCCATTTAAAACAAAGTATCCCATTCATTTCTAAACAGTTTTAAAACACTATGAAAACCCATCAAAAGATGATTCAGGGTGGGCTCAGAACCTGATGAAGTGCACACTTCAAAGATTATTAGTGTAACACTCTGCCAAACACTCCCAACAAAAGGACTGCTCAGGATTGTTCTTCTTCTAATAGATAATTTGTCCCTGCCCTGGCCATCTCCTTTAAAATTATACACAAAAGTCCTGCTAAAAGTCAACATTTTAGTTGATCACACAACAGAATGTCACAAAGTTAACTAAACAGATTCTTGATATCAACATCATGTTACCAATGTTTGTTAATTTCTCAATCCAACAGTTGGTCACAGAGGTCAAGTATTATCAAGGCTCCCTTGTCAGGTTTTCACCCGTCTGACATATCCATCCTTCAAATACATGCAAGGTTCAACAGTTTGCAAGAGACAGAAGCCAGAGGCCCTTTAAGACACTGAGGAAATAGGATTGTGGGGCGAACCCATCTGGGTAAGAACTTTATCCAGCCACTGGAGAGGGCCATGCAGATGTATCTCAATCCAGCAGGGGGTGCTAGTAACATCCTGCCTGTGGTACTTGGCTCCCCAACCCTAGGAAAAAGAAAGCACACTGGTGTCATTTAAGTCTCTATCTCATTGAGTCATTCTACCAAGTAAAAAGATGATATGATCAGTTCACATATTTATGTTTGGACTCATGGCTATGTCCCACCAGAAAACAAACGTACTGCAAAAGCATGGGTAATTTTTGGGGATGCACATTGGCCACCAAAGTCTATGCAAGGACCCAAGGATCACCTATTTAGTCTGGTGTAGTGGCACATGCCTTTAATTCCAGCATTCGGGAAGCAGGAGCAGGCAGATCTCTGTGAGTTCCAGGCCAGACAGGGTACAGAATGAGACCTTTTTTCAAATAAAAAATTAATAATATTAGTCTTGGATAATTACAAATTGAAAATACATTCAGTAGTTGTTTGAATAAAGATATTTTAGCCAGGAGGTGGTGGTGCACGGCTTAGATCCCAGTACTCAGGAAGCAGAGGCAGGGGTATTTCTGTGAGTTCGAGACCATTGTGGTCTTCAAGAGCTATTTCCATGACAGCCTCCAAAGCCACAGAGAAACCTTGTCTTGGAAAAAAAAAACAATAAAAGATACTTTAAATATTTATTTCCCACTACATTAATGTTATGTTAACACTTGACTTACTTATACTTTTAAGACATACTCTTAATGGGTATCCCTGGCTGGCCTAAACTCCCTATGTAGACCAAACTGGCCTCAAACTCAGAGCTTACCTGTCTGATTTCTGAGCACTGGAATAAAAGGCATGTATTATCAAACTGGCTTTATTTTTTAATATTTTATTTAAAAATTGTGCAAATATGTACGTGTTTGAGTATGGATTTACCTATGAATGTGTGGTATCTGTGGATTTCAGAAGATGTTGGATCCTGGAGGTAGAGTTACAGGCTGTCGTGATCCACTTCAGCTGGATGCTGGGACTGAACCCAGGACCACTGTAAGAGTCCTACACCTTTAACTGAACAATCCCTTGCCCCTTTATCTGTGTGTCCATGCCTGGAGAGTACAGGGGTCTACACTGGCTGTCTTCTTCAATCACACTGCACTGTATTTTCTGAGATGAGTTCTCTTGCTGCACCTGGGCTTTTGTCAATCAGGCTAGACTGGTGGCCAGCAAGCCTGAGGGCTCCTATCTGTCTCCCATGCTGGGACTACACACAGCACTGCACCCAGCTTTTTGTTGTTGTTGCATGAATGTGTGTTAATGTACACCACAGTGTGCATGTGGAGCTCAGAGAACAAATCTGTGAAGTTGGTTCTTCTCTCACCTTTTACACATGTTGTGTAGCAATATCTTCAAAGATAAAACCTTCTGTCCTATAGGGAAGCTCCAGAATTGCTGAATGTTTTAAGGGGAGGTGAAACACTCCACCCTCTAGGCAAAGTCCTTAAAACTCAGGAAGCAGACATCTTAAAACCTTTACTGAAACTGACAAGATTCACTAGGCTGTCCCTCCCCAGGCTGATATGAGCCGTAAGGACTGCTGAGACACACAGACTGACTAGGCTGCCTGCTTCTGGAATAAGACATGCTACAGCCTGGACTCTATTAAACCCTTAGCTTGACCCGGAATAAACTGCATGATGACTGGGAGGCAGGGGGAGATAAAGGTGCCTGTCACCAAGCCTGGAGACCTGAGTTCCATCTCTGGGACCTGCATGGTGTGAGGAGAGGACTATATTCTAAGTTCCCATGACAACCTCTTGGACAATGGTGCTCTTGCTGGGCACTGATAGGAATATATACCAGGAAGGCACAGATATACATATTATAAATAGCAGGGGTGAGGCGGGGGTCAGGCCTAAATGAGATGGGTGGGTACTGCTCACCTTCACGAAACTCATTCGAATAGTGCACATTTTGGTGAGTTCATACATGGTCTCAAAACCATGGTTCACAGACTGTGCCAGTATCTGAGCAAACTCTTGGTTGGTGAAAATTTTCACGCTACAACTACTGGGGATCTTGCAGACAGTAGTGGGATGAAACCCATGATGGTAGTTGCAGTTCCGACTCTGCACAAATATGCTGCTGTCACTCAGGCATTCGACATACACTTCTCCTCCAACATAGTACAGGTGGACGCCTGTGACAGGACAGACCATGTCAGTCATAGGCTGAAAGGCACCCAGGCAGAGTCAAATTTGGCCACTCACATAGTCATTCTGACAGACATCTAGCTAACTATGTTATGCTTGTGATAACCAGTGTGTTCAGGAACAAACAAGTCTCTCAAAAATAATAATGGTTGACATTTTCATTTTAGTATTTAATGTCCTGCTTAACCAGAGTTGAAAGTATATGGACACTCTAAAAATAGAGCACAATAAAGCCTGTAGTTTCCTGGTGTATCCTGTGTGCTTAAAGTCTTCTGCATTTATGCCAAGGCTAAATTGTTCAGAAAACTTCAGAGAGAGTGAAGGGATGATCAATAAACACAGAGGAATGAAACCTGGGTTGAAAAATTACTGCTGGAAGCTGTAAGACATGAGGTCTAGTTAAAAACAGACACCTTTTAAATAGAAATAAAAGTACTGTGTGAGAAAGGAGCTCACCGAAATAAGTACTAAAAACAAGAATTGAAAACTTCTTACAACTTAGAATTCTGGGAGACCAGGCAACATCCCGCCTTCTCAGGGAGACAGAGGCAGAGACCTGGATTCCCTACTACTAAAGCTGGAAGAAGGAGAGAACCAATTCTGCAAATTTGTCCTCTGACTGCTATGTGCCCCAATATCAACACAAAATAAACAAAAGCAAATCTTCAAAAAGGAAGATGGACCCTCTGGCTAAGCCTCACGAGGAAGGAAGAAGAGGCTAGCAAGCAGGCAGCTGATGTGGCTTTGAGCCCTGAAGGTGACTCTGCAAAGGCTTAGTAGAAAACGCTAGTGAGACTGTCTGAGGAAACACCATGTGGCATTTCTACAGACACACAGGGCTAAGACTCCAGTATCAGCTCTACCCACTGTGGCAGAAATCCATTTTGTTTAGTAATATACAGAGATATATTTAAGAACAAAATTATAAAGAAAACTTTTTAAGAAGAATAAAAAAACCCTTTTCCCTGATACCAAAATTGATGACTTTTCATTTTAGAAAATTAAGACAATATATGAAATATAAAGATGTGGAAAATATTGGCATTCCTTCAGTGACAGAGGAAAATGCTTGTTAATTAATAGTCTGCAGTACTGTGTCCTGTTTGGCAATCATTAAAGCCTCTGTTGCCAACTCTCACATTTCGGTATGACTGTGCTGCTGTAACTGTTTAACCAGGCTCCCTCGGCAGACCAGTGTTGACACTAATTATCTACTACTGCAGTCATGACAAATGTCACTGGATGGTTTTTACTAATATCTGTTTGCCAAATGACTTTCCAGAATGCTTGTGTTACCTCAGCACTGTGAGTGCTATGATCAGCTGACCCACACCAGCACTGACACTGAGCTTACACAAAAGGAAAGTGTTCACAGCTGCAAAGGGAATTGCTTTAATTTGAACATGGGGGCTGGGCATACCCTTGGTTTAGTGGCCACTTGGGTATCTCCTGTGAACTCACTGCCTTGACATCTCACCTATTACCCCACTGGGGTTGTAGGCCCTTAATCATCTTTCTTTTCATGAGTTGTGCATTTAGAGCTAGATAGAAATAATTTATTGTGTATTTTCTCTGTTGCTCATTGGTCTTTTAATTTTATTCATTTTATATATGTGTAAACATGTGTAGATAGATACATAGACAGACAGATGAATAGATTTAGGTATATGTTTCCACCGAGAGAACTTGAAAACCCTTTAATTGAATTTATGATTTTTGATGAGATAGAAAACTACCTTTCAGATCAAACATATTTTCATAAAGCTTTTTAATTGTTTGCCTTTTTACAGATGCACACCAATCACTTCCATGTGTGGTACTCATTCAGGACCACTAGGGGAGGCCACCGACCTGCTGCTGTTACTAACCTATCCTCTATGTCAGTAGAGGATGAGTCCAATTTTACTGCACTGTTTTGTCTACACAGTCATTTATTTGTAGTTTTGCAATGTCATTTTAGTCCTAATGGCACATTTTTTCTTTATTCATTCATTAAAAAGCTTAACTATTCTTATTTACCCTTTCAAGTAATATTGGCATCATACTGTAAAGCTTCCACAAAACATTACACTGTAATCTAAGTTGTTTTAAGTCACAAAAATTTAGAAGGAATTACTATCCACTTGAAGTGTTTTCACAGTATTAACCCACCCCTTGAATGAACAAAGGCTGTTTGTATATGCGATTTTTCTTTCTTAAGCATAGCCCAGTGGGAGGAAGTAGCTCTCTAGGTGGCTTTAAGAGTTTAAAGTCCTGTGACATTTCTAGTTCACTCTCTTTGTTTTGTGCTTGTGGTTCAAGATTGGAGCCCTAGAGCCCTCTGCCCTCTTCAGTCCCTGCCACCAAGCCTCCTGTTGCCATGCTTCCCTGCCTGGACAGAACTATGTACTTAAATAAACTTCTTTAAGTTGCCATATTCATGGTGGTTTATCACAGTGTGAGGTCAGGGAATCTGGTCGTACAATCTTCTAGGTAAGTTGAATGACATGGACAGGTGTGAAGGGAAATAACTCATGTCTATGTCTAGTGGGAGGTATAAATTAATAAGAACTTTCTCAAAAGTATATAGAACCAAGAGCTCCTGGCCTGCTAGCTTCACTATGAGAATCCATCCCAAGAATATTACCAGTTGGTCATGACGTCTAACAATAATGTCTACAGGATGTCTTAGTTTCCTGCCTGTGATTCCAGAGATAAGTCCTCAGCTTCTACTTAAGGATAGGCAACCTTGGCTTCCTCATCATTCCTAATTCCACACTGAGTCCACTAGTCAGACATCTGGAGGGACTTTAAATGCATCCCTAGAATCCTTACTTCCCTCCTAACTTCCTAAATAGGAAATTCTACCATACGGCTTTTTGCTACTTGGGGAAATGGTCACCTTAAATTTAATGAAATTTGCACTCCTTCATTCTAAACGTATTGACTGAAAATATCAGAGGTCTCCAAGCCCAAGAAAATGCCCATCTGTGACATGAACCTAAGTTCTATCATTTCACCTTATGTTGTCATTTCCATCTTGTCTTCCTTTGGTCACATTAAGGAAATGTTCACCGAGTTCCACCCTTGTTAGGTTTCCTCTTTGAATCTAAGAATAAATGTTGAAAATCTTCTCAAATGTTTTCTCAAGCACCTATTAAAATAACTGTTTTACCTGATGCATTGCTGTAGATGCTAATTCTCTTTTTACTTTATTTATTTACTTAGAGACAGAGTCTCACAATGTAGTCCTGGCTGGCCGGAAACTCAAGAGATCTTCCTGCCTCTGCCTTCCCAGCATATGCCACTCACTGGTGACTTAAAGACAGAGGACCAACCAATTTACTGACCATGCAGTTTTATCCACTGTATAATTAATTTTATTCTGCAGCTACTTTTTATTTGCAACAAAAATAGTTTGGGGAGAAAGACTTTAAAACATGCAAACACCTCGATTCCCATAAATTTTCTCTTCAAATTTTGTTCTTAATACATTTAATTGTTCTATGTGTGTGTGTTATGTGTGTGCGAGGCATGTGCTGTCACATGTGTGGAGGTCAGAGTTGGCTTTTTCCTACCATGTCGTCCTGGGGATTGAACTAAATTTGTTAGGCTTGGCACAAGTCGCTTTACCCACTGAGCCTTCTTACCAGTCCTATTCTTACTACACTAATTACAAAGTTGTGATGTTTGCGTTCTAGCACTCACTGTCTATTTAGCTACCAAACTTGCCAATTAATTCACTTCTCTATTAGTATGGCAGTATCAATTAGGTTTTACTTATTGGACAGGATCTCACTGTGTATGTAGTCCAACCTGGCTTTGTATTCTTGATTTTCTGTTCCAGGAGTATGTGATACTACTCTCAGCAGTGTCTTAAGATCCACTAATGCAGTTAATCATAGTTTCTTTTCATTATGTCTGGATCTGGAATCCAGTCTCAACTATGCACATATCAAAAGTGATTTTTTAATAGCACCAACATTACCATGCAGAGGCTTTGCCTTTTCCAGAGTCACTCAACAGTACAAGTATTTACATGATGTAGACTCTGCAGTAGGTGTCAGTGTAAGGGCGCCTGAAAGGTGAGATGTCTAAGTTACATGACACACTACACTGTTTTTATATAAGGGCTGAGCATGAATGTTGCATGATACACTACATTGTTTTATATAAGGGAGCATAGCATCTTTGGATTTTAGTCCTCAGGACCCCAGAAGACCCCACGTTTGACAGCTGTATCCTGAGAGGCACCAACATTTTCAGAAACTTTTCTTCACTTTGTGTCACGTGAGATGCACCAGGCACAGCTCATCACAGATTTGGGGGCAGACAGTTTGACTCAGTGGGGATAGACATCTGCAGCAATGATCAGGACACTAGACGTGCTTATTGCTCCTTTGTATCTTTGCCTTCTCAGCAGACAAGGTAGAAACTACATTCATATTCAGAGGGTATATAGATAGGCTCCCATACAGACACAACTGCACAAGAGCATATAAATACACGACATGTCATTAAATTATGATTTTACACTGACACTTCCAAGGAATGCCACACCCCTTCTTGATTGCATGGTCCTTACTCCATAGGGAAAGCTAAGCTCTGAGCACTACGCACACATGTGCTCATTGACTTAATGATAATAAATATTATTATTTATTATTAATTATTATTAAATAATAAATATTATTTATTATTATATAATATTATTATATAATAAATATTATTATTTATTATTATATAATATTATTATAATCATATAATAAATATAAGAAATGTTATAGAAATGTTTTAATCTAACACTAGTAAATAGTTAAGTCCCCTAAGAAAGATATTTGGGATGTTGAGATGATTCAGTGGGTAGAGGTGCTTGCCACCAAGCCTGATGACTTGAGTTTGATTCCTAATATCCACATGGAAGAAGGAGAGAACTAACTTCCACAAGCTGTCCTCTGACCAAGGTACTTAGACACACATACACGCATGCACACACAAACATTGAATAAATAAATGTAAGAATTGTTTTAAAAGATATTTCACTTCTAACAAAATGTAGAACAGCGTAGTGCACCACAATAACCCAGCAATGTCAGCTGGCACCTATCAACAGCATGGGAGTGGGAAAATCACTAAGATCAATGATTGGAGCAATTTCTAGATAATATGAATTAGAAAGATACTTCAAACAGCAGCATCTGAACATTTGTCATTTGCCACAAGAATGATGGGGTCACTTCTAGAGGAAGAAAAGATGAACGTTTGCAGGATGAGTAAAGGGACACGCACCTTTTCCAATATGTCGCCTGGTGTTTTCTATTGTGGAGTTCCGGTTAATGTTGGAGAGCAGCCCAAGGCAGAAACGGTTCTTATTGTTGGAAGGATCAGTGTAACCATCCACCAACACACTTGTGGAGGAGGCCTGGAATGTATCACCCACGCGGTTGTTGAGCTCATAGTACACAATAGAGCACCAGTGCATTGGTTCCTCATAAACAACAGCTTGAACATCTGAAAAAGGAAAGAAATTTGCTCACAGTTACACCTGGAGCACCCCAACCAGAAACCGCATTGTAAAACTGGCTGAGCACGGTGGAACGAAGACAGGGAGGGGCAACTACGAGGTCATTTCTGTGAGATCCAATGGACTTCTTACTAAGGGCGGCATTCTCCTTTCACTGGGGAACTGGCAGAGATCCAATATACCAGCTCAGCAAGCAGGGCAACAGCACTTGCTGAATACAAATGACTTATAACTTGCTGGTTAACATACAGAAATAATTGAAATCACTCCTGTTGGCACACTACCTACAAGAAATACAGTAACCAATGAGAAAGCAAGTGGCACAGGAACAGGAGGGGCCCTAAATAGGACTGCTGTTGGACACCAGCTGCACCTATCCCCCACCTATGGAGAGAACATGAGCTTCAGTTCTGCTTGTAAGTTCTTTGAGGGCAAAGGGGGTAAAATCTTTTCCTTTAAATTTTTCGGTGATGAAGTTAAGTACAAGCACAGAAAGAAGGAAACAAATACCATTACTTGTTTCAGGTAAGGACATAAAACAGATGTGGCATATGTGTGTCTTTTCTGACATCAAGCAACTGTTGGGAGACCAGCTGTATGGATTCTAGTGTGATCACCCATGGGAGTCTGCTTTGAACTACAGTGGATGGCCTGTTCCTCGAGGCCAACTTAAAGATATGTCTGACAACATGGATCTCAAGTTTTTCATTACTGAAGACGTGAAAACATATGAGCATATAAATAACAGATGTATTTGTTATGTAAAATAGGACTCAATCATTTCCTCCGACTATCTCTGTAAGCACAGAGATTTTTAACAACCTCCTGTGTATACAGGTATGTGAAACAGCGATACAAACCCACATTTATTGGTAACAAATCATAGACAGATGCATTTTAAACAGTTATTTGATATATGTGCATATATGTATATTAATGTATATATGATAATATATATTACTTACTCATTTATTGAAGGTGAAAGCAAATTAGCATGCTGAGGACACAGATATGCTTGTTTATTTTTCCATAACTAATAAATCTTGGCTGATTATTCAACACTGGTCAACATACCGATTGTCTTTAGAGGTGACTGACAGTTCGGTTTTCTAACCACCAATGCTGGAAACTCACTTCACCTAACTATGTAACACAAAATGGCAGAGCACTGCTTATGGCCATTTCAGAGACCAGTGGGAATCTGAGAAATCCATATTCAATTCTGAGATTTCATATTGGAGTTTAAGGAAAAAGATGGGCTCTAGAGAATTCTTTCCATTAGGCTTAAAACAACAACAAAACATTTTTTTCATGTTTCTCAAACAGCTACCTTTTTAAAGTCTAAATGGTTAAAAGTAACATTAGGACAGGACATACAGACAATACTCTGACAAGTCATTTTACCTCCTCTGTTGATATTGGAGGGCAGTGCAGGTGCCATCATATTTGTGTCCATCGGCTGAGAGCCATCCTGGGTCATGGCGTCTTCAGGAGGCTGGGAAGCAGTTGGGGTTGTGTCAGCTACAAAGTTTGAAAGAAAAAAATTACATGCTTCAGGTGCAGACTCTCCTCTGCACTGAGAGCTTTTGGGTATGATTAGGCCTGCTCAAGTGTACACAGATGCATGTGTGTGCACATGTATGCAGGGGTCAGAGGGTAACTTTAGGTAAACATTTTCCTTTTACTCATAGTTGGGAACGGAGAAAGCAATAAAGCATGGATCACGTTTTAATTTCTGAAGGTACAACATGGATGCTGAAGTATAATTTAATGTAAAACACCTTAAGTGGCTCTATAAACATCCCGTCCCATCACTTTCCCTCACAAATTATCCATGCATTTCATGATCTTTGATTTATCGTGTCCCTCTTGATGTCGACTGGCAAGAGCTCTGGCACTAATATTTGAGATGCTTGTTTACTAACCTGTAATCTGAAAAGTATAATCCTCTAATTAGTCACTATTACACCATCCATTATGACTAACACAGGAAAATATCTGGTTTTTGTATTTGCTAAGTTAAACAAGCAGGAAAATACCTGGTTTTTGTCTTTGCAAATTTAAACAAGCAGATGTTCTCCATCACTTCTGTTGCATTTCCCTGCTGTTAAAAGTACATATTTCTTGGGATTACATCACTGGTTAAATGAATCTAATTAAATGGGGAGGCCAGATACCCCAGTAATTAGCTCTTCTGCGGCTACATTGATAACAAGGGTTCTTCAATGTTGGAAAAGCTCGCCGAAGCCACTTCTCAGAGCAGCAGTGTGTGTAACATGACATTTCCCCCCTTTCTTTGTATGGAGAGCCGAGACTGGAACAATTGTGCTACTCAAAGAAGGATGCAGCTGTTTCAAAACTTAACAGGACTCAAACAAGCCATCCTCTTCTCCAGTTGTATGTACAACTCCCCTCCCTACATTGATATTCTCCAAGGACTGGTTCACCAGGATGTGCTCAGGGTTCCACCCACCACGCCCCCATCCCCCACAGGCCACCCCTATCCACCTCCCCAAGGCAGGCAGCGTCCCCGAATGCCCCCTCCTACCTGGCATCTGGAAAGGGCTACCTGGGCCTGAGCTGGTGCGGGAGTGAGGGTAGGTGCTGCTGCTGCTGCTGCTGCTGCTGCTGCTGCTGCTGCTGCTGCTGCTGAGTTGGGGTAGCTGCTGATGGACGAGTGGGGAAACGGGTGGGTGCTGGGCTGCCTGAAGGAATCTGGAAACGTGGCGTTCGGTGGCATGTGAGGCTCATTCTGTCCCAAGTTACAGAACTGTGCCAGAAGGCTGTGCTGAGGGTTGTACTCACTGTACCTCGGAATCAGCACGGGAGGAAGCACTGGGAACAGAAAGAAAACAGAGACAAATGAGAAAGGTTTAGTTTATATCCTCTCTTTCTTAAAACAGGCAGTGGACACAAAAGCCTTTGCAAATTATTCCCTAGTCTTTACTTTTACATGACGTATATATTCCACAAAAATACAAAAGGCCTTTGGAGACCAACCTATTATTGGATGGTTGAGCTGGAAATTTGCAGTCTACCCCTGGGGTCTGAAGTTCCTGTGAGAGAAAAGTCACCTGGCCATCCCAGGAGCAGGAGCAGGGAGGGAAGCCACCCAAATCTGACGCCATCCATACTTGGGGACCCTCAGAAATCATCAACTAGGTGAACCAATCCATCAACAAAACCATCCTGAATGACACACTGTGGCAACTGGAGCCAATGGGAAGAAGGGCTGATAATTACAAAGTCATGAAGTAAAGTAAACCTTCCTCTTTATAAAGTGATTGTTACAGACACTTGTTACAATGAGCGAAAGCTGAGTATATAGAGTTCCTGTGCTCTTTTGCACACGCATAAATGAATACAAACAAAACTTCCCCAAGATATTTTGGAATTACACCCCACAAGAGAAAGGTGGTATTGCTCTGATCTCTAGAGCCTTCACGGGGCACACACAGTCCCCACCACTTACCAGGGCTCTCCACGCGCTTATAGTGATAGGGGTTGATGCACACCTCCTTCTGCTTGGAACTGAAAGGAAACTCACAGCAATCCAGAGGCTTCAGTTCATGGCGGCTCTGGAGGTCTGGCCAGCGCCACACTCGGCAATAAATGACATGAGGCAATCCCTTCCGGTGGGACACTTGCAGCCTGCCATCCAGGGAGCAGGGAATGGTGACACAGTTACTTGGCTGTCCCGGGCAGCTCAGGGCCTTCTCCAACTCTTCCATGGCCCCTTTCTTTTTCTTCAATTTTTTCACCAACACGTCCACAGCTTTCTCTGCCCATTTTTCTTCTTCATCACCCTGTTTCCAACCTAGAAGTCTCTTCACAGCTGGACTTGTGAAGGAAAACAAGGTGGTCACATTAATAGTGACTGGTCTAATTCTTCAGGCTCCTCACAGGGTGAAGTGGTGATGTCTCGAAAGGGGAGAGGCCAGAAGAGAGTTCAGCTTATTTAAATCGGTTCTCTTTAGTTTCTCCGTAGTTCTGAAAAGTAGAGAACGGCTCTTCCTCCTATTCCAAGAAGGGACCCAAAGTTAGCACCTGCAAAAGAAAGGATAGGAAACTGTCTTTAAAATCACCTCTAGACACACCATGATTAACTGATAAGTGCCAGATACTAAGCACTTTGATGTTCCCTGGATAATACTGCTCAGCTTCACACTTGGGTGACTTTATTAGCGAGATGAAACCCCAGGCTAAGCTCGTGAGAATGTGTATTCTATGATGCCAGAAGCTGAAATGTGTTCTCCTAAAACATACATTAAAGCTCCAGTGCCCATTGCAACCCACTGTACTTGGCTTGGAGTGGCTAAGGAACTCACCAGGGTTAAATCAGATTATAAGGGTGGCAACAGGATTGGCGATCTTACAAGAGGAAGAGAACAGACTGCTGAGAGCAGCACCATGCTCTGGACAAAGGTCATGGCAGTATTTGGGGCACAGCTATCACTCAGGCAATTTGCATATTACCACCATAAGCCTATATGCAAGTGATAAAATTCAAAGGACACCAAGCAGAAAACTGCAAAAAAAAGAAAAAAGAAACAACAACGATTCTAACCTACAATCCTGTGGGAGACTGACTTATAACTGACATATACAAGAGTAAAGTGTAAATGTGTGACCCAGTTTATATGGAAACCAGCATGTAAATGAGTAAAGTCATTGGAATATACGGTATTTGTGGCAAAGGAGCTAGCTGAGTGCCCAGAGTGACTGACTGTACAGGCCTGAGTCCTGTACTTGGAGTCCACACTAAGAACGAGGAGTGGTGGTGCATGCTTTTACCAAAGCTCCAGGAGGGGACAGGTGGGTCTTTTGCTGGTGGACCAGCCTAGACCAGCTGGCAAACTTTAGGCCTTGAAAATTTACAAACAAAATAACCAAGGTGGATAACTCTTATGGCTGCAACAGGTACACACAACGACAAGTAACAAACAACAATAATTAAGATCTCAGTATAGCTAAGAAATCAACAATAATATTGTTATTAGAAGTAACCAAATTTTAATTATGAGTCATGAAGAAATTACAGTAGAGATGAAATACTTTAACTGAATGATTATAAAAATATGACATCGAAAATATTAAGATAGAGCTGGGTAGTGGTGGCACATGCCTTTAATCTCAGGCAGAAGCAGGCAAATCTCTGAGTTCAAGGCCAGCCTGGTCTACAGGGAAGAGCCATGGTTACACAGAGAAACCTTGTCTCGAGAAACAAAAATAAACAAATAGAGTGAGTAAGATGTGACACGCAGTAATTATATGGATGTTTATAGCTAAAATGCATTTACTGGGAGAGAGGAAAAAAGCCTGAAGAGGTGGACGGTGATTTAACCCCAAAGAAAATACAAGGAATTGAGAAATTATTTTTTAAGTACGCTAGTGAAAACCTACAAAACCAAAGCACTAATAAAATGTATAATCTCTTACCAAGAATGATCAATAAATCAGAAAATTCACAAATGACCAATAAGAGGAATAAACTGGGGATAATCTTCCTGATCCTCATTCTTAAAACAATAGTGACCTTGAATGCTCACTGTAGCGAACTTGGATAGTCTGCATTTCGGCTTCCTTGCTGGAGGAAATAACCTGGCCACTCCATCTCATAGTTAGTGTATCTGGAGCATAGCATGGTGCCTGGTACAGACGGATTCTCAGTAACTGTTTGATGACTGGGCTCCAGAGAACTTAGACTAAAATGAAAAGATTGCACATTCCCTATGTTCCTCCAAGGGTAAAGGCTCAACTTCACTCAACAGAGAGCTACTTTTCCTTTAGAAACAGCATCGCCAGAATTTACTCATTATTTTTGAAGTTTTCATTTAACAGGAAAGAAAAGAGAAAACAAAGTTAAGCCATTATCATAAGTCAATCCGGCTTAGCACGCACCTATTGATATGTTACCTCACTATTCAGTAAAACTTCACTACCCCCCAGAACTGGAAAAACTGCTTCTTCCCAGACTCCAGAAGCAAATTAAAGAGATTCTGAGTTTCCTCCAGCCTTTTTCATTTAACCCAAAACAGCTTTTAAATATTTTAATCACTGACTTTCAAATGGCAGGGCTTGTTTCTCTCAGAATCACTTTCGGGCTGCTTTCTGATGAGGGTGCACTATATGAAGTGAGTGTGTTGGGGTTGGGGGGTACCCAGGAGCCACCATTCTGTATTGTCACCCCCCAAACAGCTATCCCAAATGCCTGGAACTAGGGCATGTGGGGTGGGGCAACAACCTGAAGAGGCTTGATGTTTAAGGCAAGAAGCAGGGCACAAACATCCAAGTAACTCCATGGAGCAGATGGCGAATCCAATGCCAGCCCCATGGGACTGCATTGTCCTCTTCTGCTGCTCCAGGGCCTCATCCAGAAGGAATGCTGACCAAGTGCCAAGCATAACACCATGTGGCTGGTAACTGTTGTTAAACATGCAGAAGCCAGGGTACAGGCTGATGCTTGCCTGAATGTTCCCAAAGTCTCACCTTTAAATCCTAACTCCTTATAGTAGTAGGTGTCCCCTCTGGAGGGGTTGGGTCACAGGAACAAAGCTTCAGAACTCTCCATGGGAGAATTTACCTTATCCCTTCTGAGGGGGCAGTGGGGAAGATGCTACACAGGAGGAAGCACCCCGACTGTCAGACTTGATCTTGGTGTATCACCAGCTACAGTACTACCTGGCACAGAGTCTTGAATAGATGAAGTCAAATACCAACACAGAAAAGAAAGAGACAAAGAGGAGTGAAGAATTAACTTCCAGGAATTTCAGGAAGTTTTTCTGAAGAGGAAGCCTCAGACAGCCCATGAAGGAGAATTCTGCAAACCAACAGAGTATGACAGACATTCTGAGCACTTCCTATCACCCAGTTTAATCTTAACAAACTTTAAAAAGACTTCCTTTTTTTCACTAGACACGAGGAAGTAAAATTGTGAAAAGTCAAATGTTTTGTTCCATGCCTCATGTCCATCTGTGGGAGACAGAAACCCTTTCCCCAACTCTACTGTACAGACTGCTAAAGTATGGTCCCAAACCACTGTACTTAGCTGTGGGATAGGACTCCTAAAGGGCCAACCCTTGTGTAGGTTAAAACAGCCAGAGCAGCAGTGGCAGGCCTGGGGAGGACAGTACCTCCTCCTTCTGTGTCAGCCTGTGGACAGCAGGGGGTGACTCAGCATCACCAGGAAGGTAGGAGCTTCAGGGAAGCAGGGCCTCTGCAAACACCACACTGGGAGGACAGTCGTTGCCCAGGCAGTCAAGGTCAGGATGACACTCACAATAATTAAACAACAGAAAGAAATCCCAAGCCTAATAATATAAGCAAGACAGCCATAAAAAATAAAGGCTTGAAAAATAACTTGTGTGCCTCTGAGAGTTAAGGCTTTTCCAGGTGCATGTCAAACAGGGAACCCACCTCACACAAGGAACTCAAAAAGTGAATTCTATGAAACACAAGCAGATTTTTTTCTGTCCCTTTTTGTACTTCCTGCCTTAGTTTATGTCAGAAGCTAAGTGGCCTTATCAATTTAAAGCACAACATAAAAACATGAGTCAGCACACAGATTTGCTTCCCTCCAGTGCAAACACAAACACATCACACTGACCCAAAACCAAACAAAAACACTCTTCGTGAGCCATCAGCCACCTCGTAAGAAGTCAGATATACTTGCAGAGAATATTCTTAACTGGAAAGAGGAAAAAAATTCACACAAAGATTTTCATCAGAATTATTTATAATCAGAAGATAATGAACTATGCACACATCCCACTGTGAGGACTGCATCAGCTCTGAATCTATGCTCAGAAGCCTCTGCTGAAAACAGACACCACCATGAGAGCAAGTGGAAGCAGTCCTGCACAAAGAGACCTGGGGTTCTAGGCATACCTGGAAGCAATCCTACACAAAGAGACCTGGTGTTCTAGGCATATGTGGAAGCAGTCCTGCATGTAGAGACCTGGGGTTCTAGGCACACCTGAATGGGGCCCCTGGGGTTATCTGACAGGCCTATAGGATTGCAAAGGAAAACTGGAGAGAGATTTCCATCCTACAGAGGAGAACACATCTAGGATCTCTTCTTATGATCTGTTTTCCCACAGAAAAGGAACTTGTGTGAAAGCTTATAGTATCCAAAACAGCTGAGATAGTTAACTGGGAAATGACATTTTGTAACTGGTTCAGTTAGATACATTTTGACTTGGAGATTTAACTGATTTAGCCTGCTTCCTTCAATCCATTAACAATTCTGGCTGAGATGAATATGCCAGGGACAGAGTAAGGGAACAGAAGTGGGGGTGAAAGGCAAGGACTGAAGGGTTTTGCCAGGTGGTGTGGACAAGCATGCTGTGCCTCAGGCTCATCTGCTATCCCGTGAGCGGAGGGGAGAGGTCATCTCAAAGACATCCTTGTTTTTCAAGGACAGAAATGCAAATGAAATACATACAGTCCAGGAAACAGCCCAGGCAAACATGAAGAAGCAAGCTGTACCCCACAACACACATATCTTGGTCAAGCCGAGGCCTCAGTAAAATCACTCCCTTTCAACACAGATATGCTGAACCTAGTAACAGCACTCTCACAATATTCTAGGGAGATTCAAGATGAGGGTCCACAAAGTACAGGTGAAAGTCTTGGTGGCCATGGAGAAATGCTATAAATACTGTAAATATAATTAGACACAACTGAAGTTCAAGGGAGAAAATGAACTGGCTTGTTTAACCATTCTGTATGGCATCTATTTACAATGCTCATGAAAAGGATGCCTTGTGAGCCTGCCAATGACCCATGGTCCACCCACTGCATTTGGTAAATGGTCCCCACCTGGGTAATTCCAACATTTCCCCACTTCAACTGTGGAGGATGGAAAGTATGAATGAACTCTACATTCTTCACTAGAGCCAATCTGTTATTCCTGTTGTTTGGAGAACTACTCTGGGCAGAGAAAATCTACTTTCTTTAAGAGAGGCTTTTCCTACTATGGTTTTAAAATTTGAAAACAAAAACAAAAAAGTTGATAGGTGATGGTTGTGCCTTTAAACTCAGCACATGGAAGGCAGAGACAGGTGGATCTATGTGAATTCAAGACCAGCCTAGTATACAATAGCTTGTTCCAGGACAGGCTCCAAAGTCACAAAGAAACCCTGTCTCAGGAAAAAAAATCATTATAAATAAAAAAATAAAATTTGAAAACAGCAAGTGTGTATCACAGAAAGGAATGCTCTGCACTAGATTACATACTTTAATTGCTACATGGAAGGAAAATATTTGAATGAGCCACTGCTGATTACATGTTGCAACCCAAGAAGCAGGTCTACTTGGAAGGCAGCTTCATTGGGAATACTGGTAACCAATTATCACCCCCTCACTACTTTGATGGGCCACAATCTTTCCAGAGGATATTTCTAAAGCATATCACAGACACACACCACACAAGAATGGAAGGTCAAGAAATATAGTGAAGAACTCACTACTTCACAGTTAGTGAACACATGCAGGGCTTTCTTGCATAGCTCTTCAATAACTTTAACCCGTTCCTGATGGATAGCTGGAGCCCAAGGAGATTCAGGTTCTCCTTTTGTCATTTGCCTGACATAAATATGCACCAGTCTGTGTGTGAAAAGCTGAAGAAGGCCACAAACTTGCTGGACATTTATCATTCTCTGTTCCCTGTTAACAAGCAAATACTTTAGCTGAATGGGCCATTAGCAATCATTGTCAAGTGAAGAAGAAAAAGTGCTGGGATGTAACCAGATTGTAAGTTAGACAGAGTGTCCTTCCTCTTTCATGAATCTCCACAAACCAAATGGATATTTTACTAGAGATTCAGAATTAAGATAGAAAGGTAGGCACAAAGTGGTAGGAGCTTGGGCATGAGAAGAGGTATGCAACTTTAGTGACTACAGATAATTCTCACAGCAGTGTGAAAAAAAGAGATCACAGAAGCAACAGATCAACAGCCCCAAACTATGATCCAGCATGAGAACTAGGAAAAAAGTCAACAAATGGGTCTAAAGAGAGTATTTAAAGTTTAATGATGACCTTTATCATCTGTATTCAGAAGGAGAAGAGTCCAGAACCATCACACTCCTATTATAACAGTTCCCAGACCCCATAGGTAAGTAAAATCCAATACCCACTGCATGAAGAAAGCCCCCTGTCCTGAAGAAATAGTCAGACTTTCCTAAAGTGCCAAAAGACTACAAAAAGCAGATATTTCTTTTCTGGTGGCTTAAACCACTGGTGGGTCTCACTCTGCACCTAACCTGAATGGAGTCCCTGGCTCACTTTGTTTAATGACTAAAGCAGAAAGCATGGAGGATCAGCACTAAAATCCAGTTCCCTCACACACACACTAAGGGGACAGAAGGTAGTATTGGTAAACTTCTACATGGAGTCCCTCCTGGACCGGGTCATGGCCATGGCCAAGCTGCTCCCAGTTCTGAGCACTCTGGGACGAGTGCGAAGCCTATGCCCATGTCGGATGCCTTCCAGCCTCTGATCCAGAGCTTCCTGTCCTGATGATGGCACCAAGTGATCCGGCTGGCTGAACCATAGTCAGGATGGACTCGCAGGGCAGCGCCAAGCTTTTCAGTCCACCCACAATGCCCGCCTGACTGGCGTCAATCCGGACCCTGCTCCCCATTTCTGGTCCTCTCTCCATGCAGCACCCCTTCTCCACTTCCTGCCAACCCCCAAAACAGAGCCTCCAAAAATCCACTGCAGACATCTGGGTGGAATTACCTTCGCTAAGTTGCAGAGCGCTCTAATATACTCTTAAAGACCAAAATAGTGAGTAAACATAAGTCACCACTCCCTCACTAACACATAACAAACAAAAGACACTCTTCTCCAGATGCTAGACAGGCATTCTACTGCTTAGCGCTCTCCCCCAGACAAGGCAATGCTTCTAATCGTTCCTGCTGCACACACAAGTTTAGTGGTCACAATGAACAAAAAAACATGCTTATGTCTCTCTGTGGCTCTGAGGGGTTGGTTTCATGGGAATTTCTTTAATCTACAGTTAAATATAAATATTAAATCCAGACCATAGGAGGAGGGGCTGCCTCTCAAAGAAGCTGTGAATTAAAATGCAAAGTGGAGAGAGGCAGCCAGGCTGGGGAAGGAGGGGAGCGGTGGTCCCATCTCTAACATTCAGAAAGCAAGGGTGACTTCTGTAAGCACCGAGCTAGCAACACCGCATCCACCACGGGGGGCCCCAGTCTGAGTGGCAACAGCAGCGCTCAGGTCACAGCCAGGCTCCTTGTGCCTGTAGAATCCATTTAGCTGCAAAGATGACACTCCAAGGAAGCAAATATAACACTTATATTAAAACACAAAGCAAAACAAAAATCTTTACCAGACTACATCAAAGATGGTCACAGTAACTTTAAACAAGGGCCTTCTGTCAACAGGCAAAATTATCTAATTCAGGTCACATTTATAAGGGAAGAATTTTTGCCCTTTCGAAAGGGAACATGTTTTGTCAATTATGTTGGTGAATTTGAAATTTACCACTTTCAAGACAGTACCAGCAGTTCTTTGCTTATGGGGTAATTTCTAAATTAATGCGTTCATCTCTACTCTGAAGCCACTCACCAAACCCTCAACTCCAATTATGCCATTGATTTTGCTTCTAATCTCAAAGGTCTGCCTCCAAGCCAGGAGCCAGTCAGTGTCTCCACACACTTTCAGGGCTGAGACCAGAACTCCCCACAGCACTTTCTGGACTTAGTTGAAAGATGAAGTAATTGCAGCAACCACGTGAGGTTCCCAAGTCCCTGGTCGCAAATCCCAAAGGATGGCTGGCATTTTGTAAACCAGAGCTCACCCTTGGAGCCCAGACCTAAAAGTTAGTCTCAGCCCTGACTTTCTACCCTCCCCCCTCCCCCGTCCCTTTGCTAACAGCAAGTCTGCTCAAGGGATTAGCCACACCCAAAGGAAGGCTGCAGAGCTGCAAGGCTGTGAGCTTTCCCAAAATGCGTTGTTAAAATGGAGCCAGCTCTCCAGACCTCTCAGAGGCTGGGCCACCAGTTCCGACACGAAGGGAAAGGCCAGCTTGCGGAGGGCGGGCTGCCCGAGTTAACACAGCCAGCGAGCTCCGCCGTGCATGTCCTGGCTGTGGAGCAGACTCCTATTCACGCCGCCTCCAGGACATTGCAGGTCCACTGTCCCCTCCCCAAAGGGACATTCCACTGCCCCAGAACCCCAATGTCTGTCGCTTTCCCTAGGGGTCCTAGCTCAAGTGCTTCCCAATAGCACAACATCTCTGCCGGCTCCAGAGCCCGCCCGTTGATGTGCGTCTGCAGCCCCTTTAGTGGCGAATTCCTCCGTTCTCCAAAAAGACAGGAGGGCCGGGAACAGCCATCAGAAACCTTTCTCGAGGTGCCACCCGAGTCGCCAAGTTATCGGGCACCCAGGAGCACTTGAGTTTGGAGACGCAGGAAGTCCAGCTGGTCCCCAAGTAAGGAAACATGGAGGGTTAGGGGTGGGGTACAGGCGCCTCAGGGTCTATAAACAGGCTCTGAGGCATCCTCCCGCCTGGAAAACAAGGCGTCCACCTCCCACCCCTGGGACAGGCCCGGGCCGGGTGAGCAAAAGCATCGTGGACGCCACTTACCTGGAATTGTAGGAATTCCAGTAGATAGGCTCTAAAACTTTCGGGCTGGAGATCACAGTTCTGCAGAAAAGCATCAAAAGTCCACAAAAGGACATCCACACGGACTCCCTCCTAGACCAGGGCATGGCCATGGCCATGGCCAAGCTGCTCCCAGTTCTGCGCACTCCGGGACAAGTGCGGAGTCTATGCCCGTGGCTGATGCCTTCCAGCCTCTGATCCAGAGCCTCCTGGCCTGATTATAGCACCAAGGGTTCGGCGGCCTGAACCAGAGTCAGGATGGACTCGCCCACTGTCAGCTCCAAGCTTTGCATACCACGCACAGTCCCCGCCTGCCTGGCGCCAATTCTGACTCTGCTCCCCATTTCTGGTGCACTCTCCATGTAGCTCCCCTTCTCCACTTCCAGCCAACCCCAAAAACAGAGCCTCCAAAGCTCACTGCAGACATCTAGGTGGAATTTCCTTCGCTAAGTTGCAGAGCGCTCTAATACATAGAAAAACCTTTAGAAAGAATTTTGGGGAGCCCTGCTCCTCTGATATGCATCGGTGGCCACAGCTGCATCGGTGGCCACAGCTCAGAAAACAATACTATTAAAGACCAAAATAGTGAGTAAACATGAGTCACCACTCCCTCACTAACACATAACAAACAGAAGACACTCCTCTCCAGATGCTAGACACAATGCTTCTAATCCTCCCTGCTGCACACCCAAGTATAGTGGTCACAATGAACACAAAACACACTTATGTCGCTCTGTGGCTCTGAGGATTTTCAGGGGTATTTATTTAAGCTACACTTAAATATAAATATTATAGCCAGACCGGGGGAGGAGGGGCTGCCTCTCAAAGAGGCTGTGAATTAAAGTGCAAAGTGGAGAGAGGCAGCCAGGCTGGGGAAGGGGGAGGGGCGGCCCATCGCTAACGTTGGGAAGGGAAGGGTGACTTCTGTAAACACCCCTAGCTAGCATCACCCTGAGCTTCCACGGAGGCCCCAGCCTGAGTAGCAGCCTCAGTGCTCAGGTCACAGCCAGGCTCCTCGGGGCACCACCAGGTGCCTGTAGATCCACTTTGGCTGCAAAGACGACACGCCAAGGAAGCAAATATAACACTGCGGGTCCACTGTACCCTCCCCAAAGGGACATCCCACTGCGCCAGACCCCCAGTGTCTGTTGCCGGGGAACCGGCCGGTGGCTTACCCACAACCTGAGAGCGAAGCATCACTACCCGGTTTGATGCGCGCCTGCAGCCCCTTTAGTGGCAATGTCGTCCATTCTCCAAAAACAAGGGAGGGCCGGGTAGAGCCATGAGACACCTTTCCCGAGGTGCCACCACAGTAGCCAGGGTGTCGGACACCCTGGAGCACTTGAGTTTAGATCCCCAGGAAGAGCCACTTGGAGCCCGGGCTCTCAAGTCCAGCCGGTCCCCACCTAGAGAAACATGGCGGGGTAGGGGTGGGGGACGGGCGCCTCAGGGTCTAGAAACAGGCTCTGAGGCATCCTCCCGCCTGGACCACATGGCGGACCCCCAGGACAGGCCCAGGCCGGGTTAGCAAAAGGGATCGTGGACGCCACTTACCTGGAGTTCAAGGAATTCCAGTAGATAAGCTATAAAACTGTAGGGCTGGAGATGGCAATTCTGAAGAAAACCATCCAAAGTCCCCAGCAGGACTTCCATGTAGAGTCCCTCCTGGACCCGGCAACGGCCTTGGGCAAACTGCTCCCAGTTCTGAGCACTTCGTGACGAGTGCAGAACCTATGCCCGTGGGGGATGCCTTCCAGGGCCTCCTGGCCTGATTCTGGCACCAAGTGTTCAGGCCGGCAGGACCCAAGTTAGGATGGACTCACAGGGCAGCGCCAATCTTCGCAGCCCACCCGCAGTGCCCGCCTGCCTGGCGCCAATCCCGACCCCGCTCCCCATTTCCTGTCCTCTCTCCCTGCAGCTCCCCTTCTCCACTTCCTGTCACCCCAAAAAACAGCTTTCAAAGCTCCCCCAACTATATCTGGGTGGACTTTCTTTGGTAACTTGCAGAACGTTCTAATAAATAGAAAAGCTCTGAGGTTTACTTTAGAAAGAATTTGGGGGGCTGGAACACAGGATTCTGTCTAGATCTGTTGCTGTTTCACAAATGACTTACTCTAGTAACCGCAACCTCACTGTACACCACACAAGAGGGAGAGCATCCCAATCATGCCAAGCAAATGGCAACTAGCTAAAAAACGTATGGTGCTGTGCATTAGCCAATGCAACCCAAAATAGGGTGCCAGTGTCCTTCACCAGGACAAGTCACTTCTAAAACCACCAACACACATCACAGATGGCAAAGAATCAAGACCAGTTAAATGGAATTCCAACAAATGGACAGATAAGCCTTCTACTGCCGGGGAACAGCTATATCCATCTCCCTGTGTTTGCCCTTCAGCAGTTCTTTCAGGTCCTTTCCAGTTAGTAAACCTAGTATCAAGTATTCACATGACTTCCTGGAGCCCTGGTAACTCCCATCTTCAGCAGTCTCATGACCAGTTATGCCAAGTGCACAAATGGCTCTGGGTAGAAAACAACAGAATTGCAGACAACTGAATACCAGTACCGCAGGCTAATTGCAGCATGGAAATTGTTCATTGGTGGCCACACAGACACATACACACAGCATATACTAGTACAGTTAAGTGACCAAGACATTACTCAGAACAGTAACAGGCTCATTTGCTACATCCTAAGGGAAACAATAGCCCCCAGGCTACTCTTCAGACAAAGTGCCTTTAACACAAGCAGAACAAAAGCAACTTTAATGGACACTTCCAAAACCTTGAATATATAACTGAGGAACATTGAATATGAATTGAAAAATTACATCAGAAGAATAAAGTATAGGAAGGAAACTGTTTGAGCTAACTTATGTTATGAGATTAAGTATTATAATCTATGCAGGTAAATGAACTGAATATGTATTTAGAGTGACAGGATACCCTGTTTACTAAAACCTCACTATACCTCATGCCTACTTAAAATTCTATCATTCTTCTTTACTAGATCAAAGAATTGAAACAAAAGCAACAGCATTTTCCATAGCATGCAAACACAAAATAATCTACCATTTAATCATCTCAAGCAGCATTTTCAATGCTAAACAACGATACAACTATTTCTGGGGACCGGATTCTTCACTATGCCGTACCTAAGCAACTCCAATATCACTTTATGGCATTTGTTGATTGGTAAATACTAGTATGCTTCAACAAATAAAAAGATGAGGCAGATTCTGCTGTACAAAATCCTGGTTATCGCTAAGTTTCCACATACAAAAATACCCCAACAAAACCCCAAACCAAAAACTGAGTGATTTTAAATATGTTTATCTCACAAATAAACATGCAAGGCTAAAGATTATTTTAGCCCTATTGAACATACAAAGTCAAGTTCTATCTGACGGTCGGCCCACTCTGAAAGGGACTTAATAGTCCATAAATTTTAAAAACATATTTTCTACTTTTTATTAAGTATAATTTGTGGCAATAATACTTATTTTCTATAATAGAGGCACAGGTTTAGAATTTTTCAAAGATAATACTTGATGTTTTAACTCTTATCAGCATAAAGTAGTGTCTGTAAAAATACCCAGTAGTACTAATTGACAAGTTTATTCAATGTACATAGATACCCTGTGAAAAAAAATAAACTGGAGGAAATCTAGTATAGTTCTAAGGCTTCTAAAGTAAACCACCCTTTAGACTTACCAGAACTTAAAAAAATTGCTTAAACATATGAATTTAAGACTTTCCTTTACTCAGAAAAATCATTTATTTACAGTGGGGAATGCTGGTTTGATTTTGTCAATGAGAGAAACAAGAGTCTGAGAGAGACCATACTGCACTGTGGGTACTTCTGTAGCAGGTGGCCAAATGTTATCCTTACCTCTTATCAGGAACACCAAGAGATACAGTATCACAAGGACACTGCTGTAACAACACCACAAAGGTCCAGCAAAACCCTGGGAATTTTAATTCAATATAGCTAAGTGTTCTTCTACATATTTTCATCATTCTAAAACATCAAATATTGGTATCATTTTAAAATCCATTATCTTTAAAAGAATTCCTGCTTTTTCTTTCTATTTTTCAATGTTCATGTGCTGAATAATTCCATTCAAATTTTTTCCTCAAGAGGTATTTATTTATTTATATTAGTTTAGAGCAGTGATTCTCAACTTTGTGTGTCTGGGCTTCCTTTGGGGGAATCAAATGAATGACCCTATCACATGACTAGCCTGAGACCATCAGAAAACAAAGTTATGTTATTATAATTCATAACAGTATCAAAAACATAGTTATGACATTTGCCAGTGCCCTGCTTGTATCAGTCCCATGCTATAGAAGTCAACGGTCTAACCTGTACCAGTCCCATGCTACAGAAGCTACCAATTCAGGACTGATGTCCTTGGTGGCTGTGATTGGAGCCACCCATGAACACCCACAGGTCCATCCTTATGTAGGGGAGAGCATGGATTGGAAACTCTTAGGTACCCAACAGTGATAAAGTCCAGGCACACAAGCATCTTGTTGTACTTTGGATGGCCTCTAAGTCCATCTGAAAACTGGAGTCTCTGATTTATTCCATATTCTTCCTAAGCTGCTTCCCTATAGTCAAAATGCCCTCCCGAGTAGCTCTCATGTCTCCTTTCCAGTCCCCACTTCAATCCAAACTGTAGGCCTACAGTCTCTAGGCACCTAGACAGAATTCTCAGCCCAGGTGCAGGACTATTCCAGGCTTAGGCCTGTTGTGATGCAACCTAGGAGACATTCTCCAATGAGGCCACTCCATGAAGCAGTAATTCAGCTACCATCTGAAAGACAATGGAGACTCGGGCTCCAAAATAATAGAGCCAGAGTTTTGAACCATAGGGAACCAAAGATCTCAGGGTGTGACATGAGATTCTAGGCCATGCTTGGCCAGCCACATAGTTGTATATTAACCTTTACATAGCAGCTCCTTAGAACCTCAGCCCAAGAAAAGGAACAACTTGACCCAGTCCTGTATCTACATGCTCAGTCACCTAGGCAACCTTTCCTGGACCTCTTACTCATTTACTCTTTATCCTGTCAAACATCATCTTTGTGGCTTCCTAATACGCTGCCTACACTAACTAAGACCTGGTACACAAACAACCCATTCCACCCTGCCCCATATCGTGCTCTACTGACTATATAAGCTAGCCTGTGAAAAGTAAAGTTTGCCACTTGATCAGAATCCTGTCTTGTGGTCAGTCTTTCTGTGTCTCTTTTCCCCATTCCCTATCCCTGACTCTCTTGCCCCAGGTTGACATCCTGCAGGTCAGGACAACTGGTGTCCAACATGCAGCTTGATACAGCTGGGGATCTAGAAACTCCAGTGCTCATTAGAGGGAGGTCCCCTCTATGCAGTAAGGCATCCATTACAAGGTCAATTATGAGCCTTGGTTGGAGGAAGACCCAGCAGCCTGACCAGAGCTTGGGTCTTTTGGTTGATGAGCACCACCTACATGTAAAAGGTGAGTAATAGGGCAAGTGTTTAGCAAGGAAGATTTATTTCTTTCTGGGATCACAGAATCCCTCAAGATGTGGGGATTTTGCCTTAAGAAAGCAATTGGGACCCAAGATGGCAGCTACCACAGGCTCAGGGGTAAAGGTCCCTCAAAATTTCTGACTGTTGGAAGGGCTGGAAGAAGGCCAGAAAGTAGTAGGTGACAGCACAGTTAGCTGGGATCTAGAGGATGACGAGGACATGACACTTATGAGATGGACAAGGATGATAATTGGGCCCCAAGATCAATTTGTGAAAACCGAATATACAGCCTTAAAATAGAATGTTGGCCTAAATATGCAGAAGCACCCCATCTGTAAGATTTGTAACAAAAGTCAATATGAACTTTGTGAGTAGTTCAAATGGAGTGGTGGATACAAGAGCCACGGCAGTGCTGGCAAAATGGCAGGAATCCCATAGCATCAAAGTCATCCTGCAGGAGCTTCAGCTCTTGCTGATGTCAAAAGAGAACCTGAAGCTGCCACAGCCAACAGAAGGACAATGTTACAGCAATTATTCACCAAGGGCCCGGCCTCCCCTCCCCAATCCAACCTAAGTCTTCATTTTCCACAGTAGTGAATTTTCTAGATTCATCTTGTAGACCTCAAAGTACTGGAGAGGAAGCTCCACTCGGACTTCATCCTGAGACACTGTTCTGATACTAATTTCTTGTCCATTTGAAATTCCTAAGTTGTGCTATGTAACATCTGTCGATTGTAACTGCTGGGTGCCTAGTTGAACCTCTGGGATCAAGAAAGTGTGTTGAAATCAGTTTCCTTTGGGAGTGGTGAGCACAGCTAATGCAACTGTGAACAGACATGTCACACAATCACCTGCTGCTGACACATGGCCTGGGTCTGACTTTGCCTGCCCCCCTCCTGCCACAGCTATATGGTGGCCCTTAGAATAGAAGGGAAGGCTTCTGGTAGCAGCGGTGGGAATACTGCTGGGCTTGGCGGTGCTTTAGCCTCACCCCTGCTTTCTTAAGTCATGCCCCTTCCAAGCCATTTCCCCCCTACCTCACTCCTGCCCTTGGCCAAAGCTTAGATTGTAACCCTCCTCTCCCCCTGAAATTGGCCTTGGGTGAGTAATTCAGGGCTTCCGGTCTCCCCAACTTTATCAAGGGGTGCTGCTCTACCCCTCCTTCTCAACTCCCTCGTTGCCCACACCACCCTACACTTGCTGTGGACGTAACTGTGAGATAAGGTCGGAAGAGGCTGGTCTTCTCACTTAGGTTTTGGGCACATGCTCACTTGCCACCAGCCTGGGAATGGGGTTCTGGGGCTTCGGCCCTGTTGCTACCATCAACTGATGCACTTTGAGCTCAGGTCTCAAGGTGAACAGAGCAGTCAGTCATGGGGCAACAAACCTGCCAGCACTCAGGGTCCTCGGTGGCTGTGCCTAGAGAAAGGCCATGAGGAGAGTCCTCAGCACACAGGGTACTGAGTCGGTTACTTTTCTCATAATCACTTTGCTTTTACACACTGAAGTGGTTTGGACAGGACTCCCTGTCCAGTCATTAGGAACCTGACAGAAGGAACAGAGGCTCTAACCCTGAAGACTCAGGTTTCAGTGTTGCTGCTCCTTAGACCCTTGGCATGAATGGGAGGAGCTCTGTCGAGTTTTCAGATGGGTGGGCCTGACCTTCTGGCTTGTTGTCACCTTCCCCACTCTGTTAAGGATCACTAATTGTTGAATTGTGGATGCATACTGAAATAAAAGCAATTTGTTGTGTTGCAAAAAAAAGAAAAGTACAATTGATAAAATTAGCAAGGAGGACTTATCTGTTTCTGGTATCAAATTATCTCTCAAGCCTGGAGGAACTTGGGTTAAAAAGAAACAAACCAAAAAAAGAAGTTCTTCCTCTTTATTGGGGATCTTTGTCCATGGTTCCCTCAAGAAGGAACCACTAATGAAAAGAAATGGGTTATAGTTGGCAACTGCCTCCAAGAGTTGATCGTCTGACAACATGGCAGACGAGATGGGTTCATAAGACACAAAAGTGCCACAGTGCAGTGTGGGATGAGGCCAGGTTAGGGAAGGGTCACTAGTGAGAAGCCCATGTTAGGTTTTTTTTAAAAAAAAAAGTAAAAGAAAGACATTTTCACATGATCTTCTTAATGCGATTACATTTGAAGATGTCAGTGCTTCTTTGCTTCTGCCCCTGGCTTGTGGATCCATGGCGAGTTGGTCCACTGTTCCAATGGCCAATGTTGGGAGAGAATTCAAAGTTCTCCTTGTGGATTCCTGGAGAATGCTGGGAAGTTGCAAGTTTGGTCATGGATTTAGAGAGGTTAGGGTTGACAGTGATACTAACCTGGCTCTGCAGTGCAGGAGGGTAAGGAAATGTGGATGTCAGGAGGGACTCCTATCATGAGACTTTTGGGTCTGAAAAACATCCCTGTCCAAATCGCCACTCTTGTAGTTTCTGTTTTCACTCTGTAGCAGTAATCAAATCCCTTGTCCTTCAGCTGAAGCCTCCTCCAGGGAGGAAGACTCAGGAGATGAAAACCCTGGCACTCCTGCCCCCTCGGGAGAAGAAGCCTCTCCTTTCCTTCCAGGTCCTGACCAACCACATGTCTCCTGAAAATGACCCTGATGACACCGACTCAACCATCAGCTTGGCTGGCTTTGCTCGTATGGGAAAATCAACTCCTGTTACTCCTTATTGCTTCCTTCTACACATTCCTACTTCTTCCCCATGGTTAACCACCCTCCTCCTTTGCCTACTCGGTCCTTTGATAGGGATCCTCTTGCTAATCTCCTTTGACCCTCGGGCCTTTAATCAACTTGTAGCCTTTGTCAAGCAACAAGTGGACTCTGCCACTAAGCCTGTCCTGGCCCATCACTTAAGGCCTCTTCCTCGGAGGATGACTTTGGGCCCTCTAATACAAACCATCTCAGGCTGTTCCCTCTTAAGAGGAACTAATCCACTTCCTCACAGCCAGCTTCAGAGGCTCAGACCTGGATGGTACTGCCAGGAGACCTCGTCTTCTGAGGAATATGCCTGTGCACAATGTGGTCGATGTCCTAAAGCTTCCCCACCCCCACAAAAGGCATCCAGACGGTCCTGCCTTTCAGATGACTCCAAGAAGCCATCCCTGAGGTTAGAGAAAATTGTCCTTTATAAAATCCACACAGATTCTCCAGGCCTCTATCCCCCTCTACTGAATAATTTGGTCATTTTTTACACAAGGAAGGGGGGATATGTTGGGAGCCAAAGATCTCAAGGATTGGCATGAGATCCTAGGACGTGCTTGGCCAGTGACATAGGTTTATATTAACCTTTACATAGCAGCTCCTTAGAACCACACCTCAAGATAAGAAACAACATGACCCAGTCCTCCAACCACAGGCTCAGTCACCTAGGAAACCCTTCATGGACCTTTTACTCATGAAATCTTTACGCTGCCAAACATCCTCTTTGTGGCTTCCAAATATCTTTCCTAAAGTCACACCTTGTGCACAAACAACCCATTCTACCCCTTCCCATATCCTGCTTTACTGTTTATACAAGCCAGCCTGAGAAAAATAAAGTTTGCTACTTGATCAGAATCCTGTGTTGTGGTCGTTCTTTCTGCGTCTCTTGTTCCTATTCCCTATCCTTGACTCTCTTGCCCCAAGTTGATGTCCTTTGGGTCGGGAAAATTGATAACTTTTGTGGTGATGCCGCTTCTCTTAGAAGTAGCTGTATCTGAACTTTTACTTTGTAAAGGGCTTAGGGCTGGGACTGATTTAATTGCCACGACCAATGAATTCCAAGTCTTTTGTGTGTATTGTGTGTTATGTTAAAATATATATATTACTAAAAATCTTTCATTTTATGTCCCTTGTGTTCTATACACCTATTATAACTATGTCCTATCTCCCTCCTTCCCCTTGACATCATAACTTTACCTCCATCTTAAGGACTCTTAGGGGTGTGCCATATGTGCTTTGCTTTGACATGGAGCCCGGGTAGAGCCTCAGAGCCCAGACAGCACAGCCATCAACCAAAAACCAAAGTGTAAGGCTCAGTCGGGGAGGGGGAGGGGCTCTCATGGGGACTCGGGGAATCTGACCAACCTTTACTAATGAAAATTCCCTATATCCTCAGTGATGATGGACTTACAGCCTGTTTGACCTTTGTATTTTCAACCTCTAGGTCAGATTTGGCTCTCTGCTGTTCTCCTACATGATTTTCCCTGTGGTGATTAAAATGTGGTAATATAGCAGCTGTGTCTGCTTAAACCATCTCCCAAAGGAGACAGACTCTCCTGCACATCCAGGGCTGTGTTTTTTTATTGCCAGTACCTCAACAGTCCTGCCCCAGAGGTCTGTCCTCTCCCTCTGAACTCTAGCTGGCCCTTTTATAACAACAGCCCCTTTGTTCCACTTCAGGAGAGGGGCTTTGATTCCCTGTTGCACAACTGTGATAGTGAGCTCACCACCACTCACCAAGGTCTGTAGTCTCCCACTTTCCTCTTTCCTCTCAGCAAAATCAAAGCTCTATCTATTGTTCCCTTCTTGCTTTCCCCACTATGCTCTCCACCTCTGGTGGCAGCCAGAACCTTCCTCACTGGGCCACACCTCCCAGGCTTTTCCCAGCAAACCCAGGCAAGCCTCCAGGAAAGCAGAATTCTGTACATAATAACCATTTAATCTCATCTTGGTGTAAAGGGTGGGGCCAGGGCTCCTTGGTGAGTGTCCCTTAATGATATGGGACGTGGAGTGAAGGGTCTGGGGAGGTGTTGCAGAGCCCTGGAAACAGAAGAAGTGAGGATTAAATGCTAGGGATCTTTGAAAATCTTACTGAGGTTACCCGAGGTCGAGTGACAAGTCTAGTGTGCATGGCAGGAAACACAGAGGCAGAGGCGCAACTTTCTCCTAAGGTACTGCTGCATCACCCATAGCCCATCGTGTCCTCCCCGGGAGCTACAGAGTCCTGAGTGCCTGGCTGGGTGTATAGCATAGAGGTCCTCACAGGGACACTGCAGTCCAAGTGGGGATCTCTTAGCAGTCTTCCAGCTTCCGGGGAGGGTCTGTGGTTCCCCAAGGCTCAAAAGCTACAGCCTACAAAACTGTCCAGCTCCAGGATCTTCCAGGAGGCATTCTGACCCCAGAGCCAGGCTCAGTCCCTGCGCCCACAACAAGGTGAGAGTTACCTTGGGAGGCGAAGGTCCCAGGCCTCAGACCTTGTAGTTAATGTTAGCAGGACTGTGGGGGCATCTCCTGCACGATGTACACTGGGTGCCCATAGTCTCCGCTGACCTTCTCATAGTGCGGGCGGGAGACACTGTCTGCAATCCTTAGCGGTATGAGAACATCACTGGGTTCCCAGCCATAGTTGTTGCCACCTCGCTTGGGTGTGGTCCTGTGTTGTGGAGAGTGTTTGCGGTGCCTCCTGCGGTACTTGAGCAGCAGTACCACCAAGGTGATGATGATGACGATGAAGACGATGCATCCTGATATGATTCCTGCGAATAAGGCCACTTTGGAACCTGGATTGTTCCTGGAATGCCCTGCGCTGTTGCCTTCGGTGCTGGTACCTGCACAGAAGGAAGAACAGCCATTTACTGTGGTTCTGAGACTCTGCCCTCTAGCTTGAAGAACGAACGCTCCAGTTGTAAACAAGTAAGCATGGCCAATGCTCAACTCACTGGGTCCACTTGACAATAGATCACCAGATGAGGTGAAGGAGCTTCAAAGGTACGACACTCACGCACCAGGCCAACCACTTCCTAAAGATTAGACAGCAAATCTGGAACTTCCCTAATTTCAACACTTCAGGATGCATCAGTAACTGACACATCTGGTGAGCTCTGCTCTTGTGACTGTAAGACACTGAGGGGGCTGAATTAATCTGTCTTAGTGGCAGAGTTAATATTGACTCAATGGGAGCAAAGACCCCAGGAATCTGTGCCCACGAGTGAATCCCACTGGTTTGGATGTGTTTAGAGGCTCCTCTGCCTCTAGGGGTTCTAAGAAAAATGCACCCCATAGACACACAGCCCCACCACACTGCTGTCCCTGGATTTGGTTACACAAAAGGGCTTGTTGAATTTCTCCCGTTTGTACCAGCTTCTAGCTCTGGATGTCTTGTTGGATCATTATTCCTGGTTGATCCAGCAGGACTTGCATCTACATGAAGAAAAAGCAATTAATCATGGCACAGACATCTGGAAATGTAGCAAGCTTCAGGAGTTGCAAAGATATCTCAAGAGGCATGAACAGCAATGAACATAAGACTCTTTATGCAAAGCACTGAGAAATACAAGAAAATAACCTTCCTTTTTAATCAGAATTGTAATCTTAGTTATTTGTTAGGTTTAGATTAGGAGGCCATCTGTGCAAACTATAGGGATTCTTGCATTTGGCAGTCAAAGCATTCCAGATGACATTTCAATTTCA
>NW_023276878.1:0-71337 GCF_003668045.3 Cricetulus griseus
AATTGGGGGTCCCAAGTAATAAGCATTTTGTGGTAATGGAACCTGGGATGGCTATCCTTGACTAGATATGGAAGGAACTATAATCCAGAAATGGAAGGCACACCTGTGATCTGGACCTTGAGGCAAGAAGACAACATGCTTTTGATCTAGATCTTGGCCTGAGATGACACATGCTTTTATCCAGACCTTGAGGCTGGAAGACACACCTTTAATATGGGCCACAATTTCTGCAGGAAGTGCTCATCATATTGTTGATTTTGGTGGTGTTTTGTGTATTGATAAATATGGGTTTGCATTTCTTTCCTATGCCCACTCCTCTTTTATTTGTTAAATAATGATTCCTGTCTTTTCTTTATGCTTGGTTTGTTGGATATCAATATATTTGACTGTTAACACATCTGGAGGCAATTTTTCTTTCTCCTAAAATCATGCCATATAGTATTGCTGCATATATAGCTGTCATAGTATTTTGGGACTTAAAGTGTATTCCTCAAAGCTATTCCACTATTTCCATTGCAAAACCAGCTGTCATTCTGATAGGTTTTCCTTCATATGTGATGTGAATCTTTTTCTCTTACAACTTTCAATATACATTCTTTGCTGTGTATACTTAATGTTTTATCTATGGCACATATTGGGCATTTTCTTTGCTGGTCATCTCTATTTGGTGTACTGTGTTTTCATTGTGTTTGGATGAGTGTACCTGTTCTCAGTTTGAGGAAGTTTTCTATAAACTTGTTGAAGATCTGGTCTATGTCATTGACTTGCCGTTTCTCCCCCCTCATATATGCTCATATTCATATTTTTATAGTGCTCCATTTTTAAAACTTTTCCGTGTTCCAATCTCATTTGGTCTAGGTGCTCTGATTTATCTTCAAGCTGATTCTCCTTGATCTCATTGAGATTTTCTTTTCGGCTTCTCAATTCCTTGAAGTCCTTTGAAAAGGTTCTTTTTATTGGAATTACAAACAAGATTCAATTACATGACAATCCCAGTTCGATTCTCCCTCCGTCCTCCCCTACTACCCCCTCCCCCAACTCAAAACCCTACCTATCACATATCCTTTCTTCTGATCTACACCTGACCCAACCTTTCTGCTCCCTCATGACCTCTGCATACTTCCTTTTCTTCCCTCTTTGAGAAGGTTTATGATACTTCTTTTAACTTTTGTGTACTGGAGTTCATCTATGAACTTCTCATTGTTAATCATTTCTAAGACTGTGGTTTTGGAGATAAGATACTGGCTTGATCTTTTGTATTGTTCATATTAAAACTGATACTTGGGCTTGTGCACATCCTTTACTAGTTCTGAGTTTGTGAGGATGGAGCAGGGTGGTGGTAAAGAAAAGATGAGCTGGTGTTGTAGGTCTAGAAATTGGAAAAGCCTTGGGGGAGATGAATGTAGATGGACAGAGGGTACTGGGATGGTATGCAGCATGGTTTCTTGTTCCAAGATGAGAGTTTCTGAGTACATAGGTCTCAGTAGAAAGGATGGATGTATGAGAGAGTCCCAATGATTTGGTGAGTAGGTAGGCAGGATACTGCTCACGAAAGAGCTCTCTGGAGGAAGGCCAGACTAGGCTGGTGTGTTGGTTGTGGGACCAGAATAAATATGGTAGGTTGCAGAAAAGGCCTGGATGAAGTTGCCCTATTTTATTTTTATTGCAGTGCTGGGGTTTGAACCCAGGGCCTTATACATACTTTACCACTGAGCTATGCCTCCAATTGAGTAAATGTTTGCTAGTAATTGTACACAGATTATATTTCTTCTGCTATAATCAAATGAGTAATGACAGTATGAATAATGGCACATGTATTTCTTCCCCTATGACCATACAGGTCAATCATTCTTCTCACTGAGGGAATAAACACATCAAAAGAACTATTTCTCACTTTCACAAAGAAAACTCTTAGTCTTTCACTGTTGTGTGTGATATTGCAGTTTTCTGTTTGTTTATTTGTTTGTTTGTTTGTTTGTTTGTTGTGATGTTGGTGTTGGTGTTGGAAACCAGTGCCTAGAGCATGCAGGCAAAGTTTTCCCACCGAGTGGCATCTCAGCCCTGTTATGTTTTTTAACTATTTATGGAGAAAAGAACGTTCCTTTCCCTTCTTACAGATATAAAAATCTTCACATATGAATGTAGATGGAGATTTATCACTTTTATTATTTATTATTGGTTGAGGTAATTTCCATATTTTATTTTGTTAACACTGTGGGTTGAGATACATTTTTGTTAATGATAGGCCTTTGGTCGTGACATATCCCATGATTTACACATTATTGAGTTTCCCTAGCTAAGATTTCTTTTCATCAGTTTTCATCTGTTTCCCTGAATATGTATGGCCTGGTTTCCTGCAGTTCTTTATGTGCCTAGAATAAGGCACAATTCTCAGTTTTGCTATATGGAACAAACATAAAATGACTGTGTTCTCCTGTGCTCCTTTGGTTTTCTTTAAGATTTGATGAGCTTGACATTTAGTGTTCATTTTGCTATTGAATTCTTGGGAAAATTGTTCTAATTGTTCATTTAGTGTGATTGCTGTTGGTCACTTCATACTTCTGCATTTCCCTGAGTCATTTAAGCTATATGTCTAAAACGCTGGCCATTTCATTTAAATTTCCTGATAGTTGGATACATGTTGCACATGTTCTCATACATAAAATGTTAATGAATATAAGCATGCACCTGAGAACTCCTACAGCTGATAAACACCTTTAGCAAAGTGGCAGGATACAAGATTAACTAAAAAAAAATCAGTAGCCGTACTATATACAGATGGTAAACGTGCTGAGAAAGAAATCGAAGAAACATCACCCTTTACAATTTCACAAACAACATAAAATATACCTTGGGTTAACGATAACCAAAAAAGTGAAAGACCTGTATCGTAAGAATTTTGAATCTTTAAAGGAAGAAATTAAAGAAGATAGCAGAAAAATGGATGAATCTCCCATGTTCTTGGATAAGTAGGATCAACATAGTAAAAATGGCAATCTTGCCAAAGGCAATCTACAGATTCAATGCAATCCCCATCAAAACCCCAGCACAATTCTTCACAGACCTTAAAAGAACAATTCTCAACTTTATAAGGAAAAACAAAAGACCCAGGATAGCCAAAACAACCCTGTACAGTAAAGGAACTTCCGGAGGCATCACCACCCCTGACTTCAAGCTCTATCACACAGCTATAGTCCTGTAAACAGCTTGGAATTGGCACAAAAGTAGACAGGTAAATCAATAGAATCGAATTAAAAACACTGATATTAACCCACACACCTATGAACACCCGATTTTTGACAAAGAAGCTAAAATTATACAATGGAAAAAAGAAAGCATCTTCAACAAATGGTGCTGGCTTAACTGGATGTTGCCACGTAGAAGACTGCAGAGAAATCCATATCTATCTCCATGCACAAAACTTAAGTCCAAATGGATCAAAGAACTCAACATAAATCCAGCCACACTGAACTTCTTAGAAGAGAAGGTAGGTGGTAACCTCGAAGGAATTGGTACGGGAGACTGCTTCCTGGACATAACACCAGTAGCACAGACTCTGAGGTGGACAATTAATAAGTGGGACCTCCTGAAACCCAGAAACTTCTGTAAGGCAAAGGACACAGTCAAGAAGACAAAACGGCAGCTCACAGAATCGGAAAAGGTTTTAGCCAACCCCACATCTGACAGAGGGCCGATTTCCAAAATATACAAAGAACTCAAGAAGCTAGTCTCCAAAACACCAAATAATCCATTTAAAAAGTGTGTACAGAACTAAATAGACAATTCTCAATAGAGGAATCTAAAATGGCTTAAAGACACATAAGAAAGAGCTCAACATCCTTAGCCATCAGGGAAATGCAAATCAAAACAACTCTGAGATACAATCTTGCTCCTGTCAGAATGGCTAACATTAAAAATACCAATGACGGTTTATGCTGGAGAGAATGTGGAGAAAGGGAATCACTCCTCCACTACTAGTGGGAGTGCCAACTCGTACAGCCTCTTTGGAAATCAGTATGGCAGTTCCTCAGGAAAATGGGAATCAACCTACCAAATGATCCAGCAAGTCCACTCTTAAGCATATATCCAAAAGATGCACATTCATACAACAAGGATATGTGTTCATCCATGTTCATATCAGAATTATTTGTAATAGCCAGAACTAACCTAGATGCCCTCAACTGAAGAATGGATGGAGAAAATGTGGTCCATTTACACAGTGGAGTACTAGTCAGCAGGGGGAGAAAAAAAAAAAAAACAAAAACAATGGAATCTTGAAATTCGCAGGCAAATGGATGGACCTAGAAGAAACCACCCTGAGTGAAGTAACCCACTCACAAAAAGACAAAAATGGTATGTACTCACTCATATATGGATTTTAGACATAGAGCAATAATGAGATTAATGACTGCCTTATACGCCATCTGAGTGCCTTCATCCAGTAGTTGATGGAAGCAGACACAGTCACCCACAGCTAAACACTGAGCTGAACTCTGGAATCCAGTTGCAGAGAGGGAGGAGTGATGAGGAAATGGGTCAAGTCCAGGCTGCAGAGACCCACAGAAACAGCTGACTTGAACAAGGTGTTGCTCATGGAACCCAGACTGATATCTGGGAAACCAGCATAAGACTGTTCCAGAACCCCTGAAGGAAGAAATCAGTTTGGAGGTCTGGTCAATCTATGGGGCCACTGGTAGTGGATCAGTATTTACCCCTAGTACACAAATGAATTTTGGGAGCCCTCTCCCCATAGTGGGACACTCTCTCAGCCTAGAAATACTGGGGAGGATCTAGGCCCTGCTCCAAATGATATGACAGACATTGAAGATCCCCCATGGCAGGCCTCACCCTCCCTGGGGAGCAGAAAGGGTTTGGAATCAGGATCTGTAGGGGGCAGGGGAGGAGGGGTAGGACAGGTAACTGAGATTGACATGTAAAAAAAAAACCTTGTTTCTAATCTAAAGGGAAAAAAAAAACAAAAAAAATTAGACACAAATAGTCCTCTGTCATATTTCCAAAAATGTAGATTTTTATGTTGAAATCAAGGCTCCCTCAGAGTGATGACAGAAAGGAGGGGCCCTGTTTTCTGTGACTGACTGTGGAAAGGCAGTCTTCCCTGGCCTGAGGGGGCACAATCACCACACACTGAGTGTTTCCCATGCAAATGAACCTGTATCTAAAGAGCATGTCAACTTCAGACCTTGCCCTTGTACTTTTTCAATGAACATCCCTTTGTTTGGACAGCTGAATTTTAGTTTTAAAAATCTAGACCAGGTATCCACACAAAATAGACCTTTTATTGGATTGTGTTGAAAATAGAGACCAACTCAGGAGGAATGGTGTTTAATCCTGCAGTCTTCCAGTCTGCTGACATGGAATATCTGTTTACACACTCCATTTTCCCCTCTCCTTTAATTTTGTAACTTTCTACTCAAAGGTAACTTATGTATGTTACTGACCTTGGAAATAAGTGTGTTTGGGACTATGTTGCCTTTACTGGTTATTTTCATTGAAGTATAATTTCTCTCCTGCATACAGTGCCCGTGACTGTATGTAACAGCACAACCCCCACAATGAGGAAACATGAGTCTTGCACCCACCCTCAAATTCCTCTGTAGAAAATACGCCCCTTTACAGACATACACTGGCCCACCAGCAGCTGCTTGTCAAGTATGCCTTCCCTTCTCTTGGTCTCTGGATCCATGTCTTTCACTGTCCTTGGAATCTCCTCTTAGAACTCTAAGAACACCTACCGAAGACTTCTGAGATCCTTCCCAGCCTCACTCCTGGTCCTCATCCTGTTCCATAGTTCCTCTTCCCTCTTGTGCTTAAGATCTAAAACCCTTCCTCAGACAATCTTCCAGGCAGTCCACAAACCCTAGGTCCACCATATGCCTGCCCATCTTTCTTCTGTGTGGTCCTCATCTTTGGCTCATGCCTCGATCCAAACACAACTCAGCTCTTTTGGTGTAACAGTCCTCTTGGATTGGAAAAATCTCCTCCTGCAGGGGAGCTCCTTAAGCCAGAAGTAAACAACCCAAAATAGCTTCAGGAAGTCCCTGAAACTGATCAGATTCACTAGGCCCCCTCCCTGCCAAGAGTAAACAATAAAGACTGCTGTGAGTCACTCTCAGACAAGCCTGCCACAAAGAAGCCTCTGAGACTAGACTCTGCCTGGAAGGAGCAGAGATCGTCCATGCTGCCTGAAAGAGGTTTAGACCAATGGAGTCCCTTGGAAAGGACTCTTCCCAAGCCTTTGAGAAGCCCAAAGGCTGTCAGTGTACTCCAGGTTCCCATCCTTTTGTGAGCATTCAGTCACCCATGCTGGAGTTGGCTTTGTGCATACAGCTGTGTCTTTGGGTCATTTCTGCTTCTATAAGTAACCTCTTACCCATATCCCTATAAGTAACCACAACATTGGTGCTATCTCTAATTTGGCCTTGTGGGCTTTCTATCTGGGGCGAGTAGAGGCATGTATTTGGTCTCCCAAGAAAAGAGTTGGCACACACCAGCTCTCCGTTCTCATGTCCATTCACAGATACAACCACAGTTTGAGTCTATGGCCAGACCACCTCACCTTGCTTTATCTGCGGGTGTTTTGTCCTTTCTGTCTGTGGTCTGTATTTTTGCGGTGACCCTCACCAGGGTCCTCACTTCCAGAAACCTCCCTTTCATCCTGCAAGTCCCACTGGAAGAGCTGATCCACAGAATGTAGAGTATGTTTTTCCTCTGCTGCTAAGTCATCTCTGACTGCCCAAGTCTTGTCCAAAGAATGAACAGAAAGTGTTTCACTATATGAAGGTCTGTGATACAATCCTTGTAGGCAGACTTTTCTTTCCCACCAACCAGTTCCCAAATAACCACACAGAGACCAATTTGTCAGTTTAAATGCTCAGCCAATAGCTCGGGGTTGTTACTTCCTAACTCTTACATTCAAAATACCCCATATTTCTTACCTATGCTCTGCCACGTGGTGAGGTAACTTTAAAGATTTCTCTCCAGAGGACAAAAGGGGGATATGGTATGGCAATGATAAGATTAAAGGGTTGATTATTGAATCTACTTTAATCCAAAACACAAATATTAGGCTCAAAATATTTTATATTGGTGTAGATTTTAGTTCCTTATTACAATTTTCAAGTTAATTTTGTTATACTGCATTTAAGTTTCTATTCTGCTTATGCAGCTCATTAAAAATGTAATGTGCGCCGGGCGTTGGTGGCACACGCCTTTAATCCCAGCACTCGAGAGACAGAGGCAGGAAGATCTCTGTGAGTTCGAGGCCAGCCTGGTCTCCAGAGCGAGTGCCAGGATAGGCTCCAAAACCACACAGAGAAACCCTGTCTCGAAAAACCAAAAAAAAAAAAAAAATGTAATGTGCAACTACAAAATACATGTTCCCAGTCAGCCATCTATAATATACAAGCTTTTACTCATATTATGTATTTTTTCAAGGTTAAACACGTACACTATTATTGATAGATGGTCTTCAAACATGTCAAAGACATACATAATATGACATTTAATTTGTTTATTAACCTAAGGCTTTTCAAAACAGTGAGACACATCTGCTCCTGACAGCACCAATTTTCTTCAAAAGAAAATGATGGACATCAGGGAACCTCCCATATGGAGTTTGCTTTCTTTATGGAATAAGCTAGCCATTTGTGCAAATCTCTGCCCTTGCCTCAACTGCAGACAGTCTACTGTCCAGACTGAACCAGCAGGGCACAAAAGAAAGTGACTGACAAACTTTCCAAGACGAGGTAGGTAAGTTGTTCAAAACTCCCTGCTTTTCAGAAATATCTGTCAGATATACTAGGCCTGTAGTCCAAAGTTGGATGTCCCAACATTACAGAAGAACTTTGAGTGTCTCTCCAGGTAGCCAGATGTCCTTGCCATTAGGTAATATTACACGCTGCTGGGTTTTTTGAGGGAATTAAAGACTAAATAATGAGACTTAAAGTTTTCCTTTGTTATAATAAAAAGGTGTATTAGGTTAAAAAAATTTTAGACTCATAAAGATAACATAGTATTTTCTCTAAATTTGCCAAATGTAAATGGACTGCATATTGTACCTGTAATTCTTACTTGATAACTCTTTTAGTTGTACATAATTTTACCATGTTAAAGTTAAAACCTTCCTTTTAATTAGACAAAAGGGGGAGATGTGCAATATTTCTTTACACTGTGTGGATATATGTCACTGTGATTAGGTTAATAAAGAAGCTGACTGGCTGAGAGCTTGACAGGTAGAGGTTAGGCCGGACTGACAGACAAAGAGAGAGTGCAAAGAAGAGGAGGAGTCTGGGGAGTCAGGAGGAGATGCAGAGAAAGCAGGAGATGAACTTGCTGTACTGAGAGAAGGGCACTGAACCATGTTGCAGAGTGTAGATAAGAAATATGGGTTAATTTAAAACCTAAGAGGTAGCTAGTAACAAGCCTGAGCATTTGTAGATAATAATTAGTCTCTGTGTGGTTAATCGGGAACTGGCTGACAGGAAAGAAAAGTCCGCCTACAAATCCCAGCACTGGGTTCCTTATGTGCCATAGGCATAGGTGATACCCAGTACCCGAGATCCTCCTGGGGTCCTCCACTCGTGTGTATACAGCACTGCGTGCACTCTCGTGGTTATTTGACTGGTCTGTGCACATCTGTCATTGACCACTCGTTAAGTAGAAAGCAATATCCAGATGCTAAAGGCAAATCTACCAGGGTTCCCACATGAATCACGATGTCATCTCCTTCTACAGAATTCACTCACTACTCATGCATGAGTCACTCTTCTCCTGAAAGAAAATCGTCTCACGGTAGCCATGGTGACAGCTCTGCAGCAGCCAGCATCAGCATCCTGGCTACTCTCTGAACAACAGGATGTGTGATTTCCTGAACACCCCTCCCGTGTCAGGGATCAGCAGGAAGCCGACCCCAGTAAGAATGGGGGAGCCACTGATGCCACAATGAGCTTGGGGTGTATGTGATCTGCACCACAGGGTCTGAAGAGACATCCATTCCCCAGCACTTGCTTTTCAGTCACAGAGGAAGCTTGTCACATGCTGCCCCCTCTAGCTGTCTGCCTCAGGCAGCTTCTCTGCTTCCCCTGCTCCTTGGTATTGTGGCCCCTCCTCAGGTGTCTGCCTCTCATTAGTCACCATGCCACCCTCCCCATATCCCCAGCCTCAGAGGAGAGGCCTGGAGGGTGAACTGAAAATTCAATCGCAGGCTCCTGAGAGCAGCAAGCACCTTCAAACACGGTATGCCAGAGGATACAGAAGCAATGCATTCCCCAGAATTCAGAGCGCTGGCAGCTGAGACTCTTTGTGTTTCATGTAAAGGAGTATTATAGAGTATTTGTGTTTTCCCAAAATACAAAGTTGATGCCTCACTAGTTGAGGTGATCTACATAAAAGGCAGCCCCAAGTTGTGTGGTGTAGGTCACCTCTAACCCCAGCACTCCTTAGGCAATGATAAGTGGGTTGATTAATTCAAGGCAGGCAGCCTGGTCTGTAGAGTGAGTTCCAAGCCAGTGAGACTTCATAGCGAAATCCTGTCTAAATAATAAAAAAATAAGTAAACAACAAAAGAAGCAAGCAAACAAACAAACAAACAAATAGGAGATGCTTCAGAAGATTTTTTTTAAATCCTATAGGCTTATAGGATGGGGAAGTTATAAATGCAACTTTTGTACTTATTTTTCTCATTATTTGCTTATTTGATCTAGATCATGTACTCTATCTTTGAGTCCTTATGTTCTATATCTGCTTGATTTATTTGAATTTTTCTAGATCACCTACTGGGCTTTTTCAATTCCCTTTCATTTCAGATTGAGTCTGTATGTTTGTACATACTTACTGGACTCTGTTCTCAAGTCTTGGATTGTCTTTTGTCATCCTCGACTGTGTTATGTCGATGTTTTCTTGGGCATCACTCAGGTGTTTCTTATCCTTCAGCTCCTTCTCCTTAGTTTTATTGAGCTGTTTCTTGGTGTTTTCTCTGAACTCCTTGAATTATTTTGTGAAGTTTATGATTGTTATCTAGCTTCTGTGTCTTGGAGTTCATGTATGTAACTCTCCTTGGTGTGCATTTCTACTGGACTGCTAAGGTTTGGAGAGGATGTACTGGCTTGATCTTTCATACTGTTGGTGTTTTGTGCTGACATGTGGGCTTGTGGATTTCTTTTGTTATAGCGTTGTTATGGGCAGAGGGAAGATCTGTTAACAGGTTGGGTATAGAGCTTAGAAATAACTTTTTGTGCAGCGAGTCAAGCAGAAAATGGTGGGTTGTTTGGTCTCCATGAGGTGTTTCTTGTTCCAAGTCTAGAGTATGGGGGTAGGTTTGGCTGGCTGAAAAGATTGGATATGGCCCTTTTTTGAATGCTGTCACTTTAGGGGGACAGGCAGGAGGGATCCAGGCTCAGGTCTAAAGTTCCTTTCTTGTGCAGGCAGGGAAGGAAAGAGACCCATGTCCCCTTCTAGACCCCAGATTAGGCAAGAACCACACCAAAACACCTGTTTTCACAGAAAGATCCTTTATTAGTCAGAGAAGAAAGGGAGCAGCAAATGGCCTTTCAGGTATAAGTTTTAACAGAAAAAAGGGGAGGTCTGTGTTAGAATGAGCTAGCATGTGGTAGTAAAGGAGATAAAGGATGAGGGAGAAGGGGGAGGGGACAAGGGAAAGGGGGAAAGAGGTATTTGTCCTGGAGGACAAAGGAGTGTCTCTGGATAGAGGAGGGACAGACATAGCCCATGTACCACACAGACAAATGGTGGTTTATTAAGGCAAAGGGGAAAAAAAAAACTGTGTTAGGCCGAGGTATTTAATCTTAATTGGTCATGTTAATTAGGGGAGACAAAGGGGAACTTTGATTTTTGGACCTTGGTAGTCAGACTCAGGAGGAGGAAGTGGCTAAATAATGAAACAGACCTTGATGGCTAGCTTTAGGAATGGAATGTAGTGGTTTTCAGCAAGGTCTTTTCTGCAGCCTATCATAGCTGCTGAAGCAGGGGTCTGGGTGAGGGTCTGGCCCCTTCACCCAGAGAGGGACACAGGAAATCTGTGCTCTCAGTATGATAGTAGAATTGAGGCAGAAGGGACATTTGGCTGGGCTGAAGTGTAGGCAGGGGTGGGCAGAGTAGGCTGAGGAATTGAGATGAGGGACCCTGTGGAAGGCTCTAGGTTGTTACAACCCAGGTGGGGTGGCTAGGAAAGGCCAGGGCACAGGATGTCTACACTAAGCTAGGTCCTAGAGGAGGATGTGTTTGTCAACTGAGCGGGGTGCTGGAGGCCATGTAGAAGGCATCAGGTTAGCTCCTGCATGAGAGCTTTGGAAGTCTGAGTACCAAGTTAGGTGGGGGAAGCAATACAGAAATGACCTGTTGTTGACTGAAAGTAGGGAAGGTCTTTGCTGAAGCCTAGAACTTGACTGGGACAAATGCAGAATTAGTCAGACTAGGTCAATACAAAAGATGCAGGACCCAGAAGAAGCCATTTGTCTCCCCTAATTAACATGACCAATTAAGATTAAATACCTCGGCCTAACACAGTTTTTTTTTTCCCCTTTGCCTTAATAAACCACCATTTGTCTGTGTGGTACATGGGCTATGTCTGTCCCTCCTCTATCCAGAGACACTCCTTTGTCCTCCAGGACAAATACCTCTTTCCCCCTTTCCCTTGTCCCCTCCCCCTTCTCCCTCATCCTTTATCTCCTTTACTACCACATGCTAGCTCATTCTAACACAGACCTCCCCTTTTTTCTGTTAAAACTTATACCTGAAAGGCCATTTGCTGCTCCCTTTCTTCTCTGACTAATAAAGGATCTTTCTGTGAAAACAGGTGTTTTGGTGTGGTTCTTGCCTAATCTGGGGTCTAGAAGGGGACATGGGTCTCTTTCCTTCCCTGCCTGCACAAGAAAGGAACTTTAGACCTGAGCCTGGATCCCTCCTGCCTGTCCCCCTAAAGTGACAGCATTCAAAAAAGGGCCATATCCAATCTTTTCAGCCAGCCAAACCTACCCCCATACTCTAGACTTGGAACAAGAAACACCTCATGGAGACCAAACAACCCACCATTTTCTGCTTGACTCGCTGCACAAAAAGTTATTTCTAAGCTCTATACCCAACCTGTTAACAGATCTTCCCTCTGCCCATAACAACGCTATAACAAAAGAAATCCACAAGCCCACATGTCAGCACAAAACACCAACAGTATGAAAGATCAAGCCAGTACATCCTCTCCAAACCTTAGCAGTCCAGTAGAAATGCACACCAAGGAGAGTTACATACATGAACTCCAAGACACAGAAGCTAGATAACAATCATAAACTTCACAAAATAATTCAAGGAGTTCAGAGAAAACACCAAGAAACAGCTCAATAAAACTAAGGAGAAGGAGCTGAAGGATAAGAAACACCTGAGTGATGCCCAAGAAAACATCGACATAACACAGTCGAGGATGACAAAAGACAATCCAAGACTTGAGAACAGAGTCCAGTAAGTATGTACAAACATACAGACTCAATCTGAAATGAAAGGGAATTGAAAAAGCCCAGTAGGTGATCTAGAAAAATTCAAATAAATCAAGCAGATATAGAACATAAGGACTCAAAGATAGAGTACATGATCTAGATCAAATAAGCAAATAATGAGAAAAATAAGTACAAAAGTTGCATTTATAACTTCCCCATCCTATAAGCCTATAGGATTTAAAAAAAATCTTCTGAAGCATCTCCTATTTGTTTGTTTGTTTGTTTGCTTGCTTCTTTTGTTGTTTACTTATTTTTTTATTATTTAGACAGGATTTCGCTATGAAGTCTCACTGGCTTGGAACTCACTCTACAGACCAGGCTGCCTGCCTTGAATTAATCAACCCACTTATCATTGCCTAAGGAGTGCTGGGGTTAGAGGTGACCTACACCACACAACTTGGGGCTGCCTTTTATGTAGATCACCTCAACTAGTGAGGCATCAACTTTGTATTTTGGGAAAACACAAATACTCTATAATACTCCTTTACATGAAACACAAAGAGTCTCAGCTGCCAGCGCTCTGAATTCTGGGGAATGCATTGCTTCTGTATCCTCTGGCATACCGTGTTTGAAGGTGCTTGCTGCTCTCAGGAGCCTGCGATTGAATTTTCAGTTCACCCTCCAGGCCTCTCCTCTGAGGCTGGGGATATGGGGAGGGTGGCATGGTGACTAATGAGAGGCAGACACCTGAGGAGGGGCCACAATACCAAGGAGCAGGGGAAGCAGAGAAGCTGCCTGAGGCAGACAGCTAGAGGGGGCAGCATGTGACAAGCTTCCTCTGTGACTGAAAAGCAAGTGCTGGGGAATGGATGTCTCTTCAGACCCTGTGGTGCAGATCACATACACCCCAAGCTCATTGTGGCATCAGTGGCTCCCCCATTCTTACTGGGGTCGGCTTCCTGCTGATCCCTGACACGGGAGGGGTGTTCAGGAAATCACACATCCTGTTGTTCAGAGAGTAGCCAGGATGCTGATGCTGGCTGCTGCAGAGCTGTCACCATGGCTACCGTGAGACGATTTTCTTTCAGGAGAAGAGTGACTCATGCATGAGTAGTGAGTGAATTCTGTAGAAGGAGATGACATCGTGATTCATGTGGGAACCCTGGTAGATTTGCCTTTAGCATCTGGATATTGCTTTCTACTTAACGAGTGGTCAATGACAGATGTGCACAGACCAGTCAAATAACCACGAGAGTGCACGCAGTGCTGTATACACACGAGTGGAGGACCCCAGGAGGATCTCGGGTACTGGGTATCACCTATGCCTATGGCACATAAGGAACCCAGTGCTGGGATTTGTAGGCGGACTTTTCTTTCCTGTCAGCCAGTTCCCGATTAACCACACAGAGACTAATTATTATCTACAAATGCTCAGGCTTGTTACTAGCTACCTCTTAGGTTTTAAATTAACCCATATTTCTTATCTACACTCTGCAACATGGTTCAGTGCCCTTCTCTCAGTACAGCAAGTTCATCTCCTGCTTTCTCTGCATCTCCTCCTGACTCCCCAGACTCCTCCTCTTCTTTGCACTCTCTCTTTGTCTGTCAGTCCGGCCTAACCTCTACCTGTCAAGCTCTCAGCCAGTCAGCTTCTTTATTAACCTAATCACAGTGACATATATCCACACAGTGTAAAGAAATATTGCACATCTCCCCCTTTTGTCTAATTAAAAGGAAGGTTTTAACTTTAACATGGTAAAATTATGTACAACTAAAAGAGTTATCAAGTAAGAATTACAGGTACAATATGCAGTCCATTTACATTTGGCAAATTTAGAGAAAATACTATGTTATCTTTATGAGTCTAAAATTTTTTTAACCTAATACACCTTTTTATTATAACAAAGGAAAACTTTAAGTCTCATTATTTAGTCTTTAATTCCCTCAAAAAACCCAGCAGCGTGTAATATTACCTAATGGCAAGGACATCTGGCTACCTGGAGAGACACTCAAAGTTCTTCTGTAATGTTGGGACATCCAACTTTGGACTACAGGCCTAGTATATCTGACAGATATTTCTGAAAAGCAGGGAGTTTTGAACAACTTACCTACCTCGTCTTGGAAAGTTTGTCAGTCACTTTCTTTTGTGCCCTGCTGGTTCAGTCTGGACAGTAGACTGTCTGCAGTTGAGGCAAGGGCAGAGATTTGCACAAATGGCTAGCTTATTCCATAAAGAAAGCAAACTCCATATGGGAGGTTCCCTGATGTCCATCATTTTCTTTTGAAGAAAATTGGTGCTGTCAGGAGCAGATGTGTCTCACTGTTTTGAAAAGCCTTAGGTTAATAAACAAATTAAATGTCATATTATGTATGTCTTTGACATGTTTGAAGACCATCTATCAATAATAGTGTACGTGTTTAACCTTGAAAAAATACATAATATGAGTAAAAGCTTGTATATTATAGATGGCTGACTGGGAACATGTATTTTGTAGTTGCACATTACATTTTTTTTTTTTTTTTGGTTTTTCGAGACAGGGTTTCTCTGTGTGGTTTTGGAGCCTATCCTGGCACTCGCTCTGGAGACCAGGCTGGCCTCGAACTCACAGAGATCTTCCTGCCTCTGTCTCTCGAGTGCTGGGATTAAAGGCGTGTGCCACCAACGCCCGGCGCACATTACATTTTTAATGAGCTGCATAAGCAGAATAGAAACTTAAATGCAGTATAACAAAATTAACTTGAAAATTGTAATAAGGAACTAAAATCTACACCAATATAAAATATTTTGAGCCTAATATTTGTGTTTTGGATTAAAGTAGATTCAATAATCAACCCTTTAATCTTATCATTGCCATACCATATCCCCCTTTTGTCCTCTGGAGAGAAATCTTTAAAGTTACCTCACCACGTGGCAGAGCATAGGTAAGAAATATGGGGTATTTTGAATGTAAGAGTTAGGAAGTAACAACCCCGAGCTATTGGCTGAGCATTTAAACTGACAAATTGGTCTCTGTGTGGTTATTTGGGAACTGGTTGGTGGGAAAGAAAAGTCTGCCTACAAGGATTGTATCACAGACCTTCATATAGTGAAACACTTTCTGTTCATTCTTTGGACAAGACTTGGGCAGTCAGAGATGACTTAGCAGCAGAGGAAAAACATACTCTACATTCTGTGGATCAGCTCTTCCAGTGGGACTTGCAGGATGAAAGGGAGGTTTCTGGAAGTGAGGACCCTGGTGAGGGTCACCGCAAAAATACAGACCACAGACAGAAAGGACAAAACACCCGCAGATAAAGCAAGGTGAGGTGGTCTGGCCATAGACTCAAACTGTGGTTGTATCTGTGAATGGACATGAGAACGGAGAGCTGGTGTGTGCCAACTCTTTTCTTGGGAGACCAAATACATGCCTCTACTCGCCCCAGATAGAAAGCCCACAAGGCCAAATTAGAGATAGCACCAATGTTGTGGTTACTTATAGGGATATGGGTAAGAGGTTACTTATAGAAGCAGAAATGACCCAAAGACACAGCTGTATGCACAAAGCCAACTCCAGCATGGGTGACTGAATGCTCACAAAAGGATGGGAACCTGGAGTACACTGACAGCCTTTGGGCTTCTCAAAGGCTTGGGAAGAGTCCTTTCCAAGGGACTCCATTGGTCTAAACCTCTTTCAGGCAGCATGGACGATCTCTGCTCCTTCCAGGCAGAGTCTAGTCTCAGAGGCTTCTTTGTGGCAGGCTTGTCTGAGAGTGACTCACAGCAGTCTTTATTGTTTACTCTTGGCAGGGAGGGGGCCTAGTGAATCTGATCAGTTTCAGGGACTTCCTGAAGCTATTTTGGGTTGTTTACTTCTGGCTTAAGGAGCTCCCCTGCAGGAGGAGATTTTTCCAATCCAAGAGGACTGTTACACCAAAAGAGCTGAGTTGTGTTTGGATCGAGGCATGAGCCAAAGATGAGGACCACACAGAAGAAAGATGGGCAGGCATATGGTGGACCTAGGGTTTGTGGACTGCCTGGAAGATTGTCTGAGGAAGGGTTTTAGATCTTAAGCACAAGAGGGAAGAGGAACTATGGAACAGGATGAGGACCAGGAGTGAGGCTGGGAAGGATCTCAGAAGTCTTCGGTAGGTGTTCTTAGAGTTCTAAGAGGAGATTCCAAGGACAGTGAAAGACATGGATCCAGAGACCAAGAGAAGGGAAGGCATACTTGACAAGCAGCTGCTGGTGGGCCAGTGTATGTCTGTAAAGGGGCGTATTTTCTACAGAGGAATTTGAGGGTGGGTGCAAGACTCATGTTTCCTCATTGTGGGGGTTGTGCTGTTACATACAGTCACGGGCACTGTATGCAGGAGAGAAATTATACTTCAATGAAAATAACCAGTAAAGGCAACATAGTCCCAAACACACTTATTTCCAAGGTCAGTAACATACATAAGTTACCTTTGAGTAGAAAGTTACAAAATTAAAGGAGAGGGGAAAATGGAGTGTGTAAACAGATATTCCATGTCAGCAGACTGGAAGACTGCAGGATTAAACACCATTCCTCCTGAGTTGGTCTCTATTTTCAACACAATCCAATAAAAGGTCTATTTTGTGTGGATACCTGGTCTAGATTTTTAAAACTAAAATTCAGCTGTCCAAACAAAGGGATGTTCATTGAAAAAGTACAAGGGCAAGGTCTGAAGTTGACATGCTCTTTAGATACAGGTTCATTTGCATGGGAAACACTCAGTGTGTGGTGATTGTGCCCCCTCAGGCCAGGGAAGACTGCCTTTCCACAGTCAGTCACAGAAAACAGGGCCCCTCCTTTCTGTCATCACTCTGAGGGAGCCTTGATTTCAACATAAAAATCTACATTTTTGGAAATATGACAGAGGACTATTTGTGTCTAATTTTTTTTGTTTTTTTTTTCCCTTTAGATTAGAAACAAGGTTTTTTTTTTACATGTCAATCTCAGTTACCTGTCCTACCCCTCCTCCCCTGCCCCCTACAGATCCTGATTCCAAACCCTTTCTGCTCCCCAGGGAGGGTGAGGCCTGCCATGGGGGATCTTCAATGTCTGTCATATCATTTGGAGCAGGGCCTAGATCCTCCCCAGTATTTCTAGGCTGAGAGAGTGTCCCACTATGGGGAGAGGGCTCCCAAAATTCATTTGTGTACTAGGGGTAAATACTGATCCACTACCAGTGGCCCCATAGATTGACCAGACCTCCAAACTGATTTCTTCCTTCAGGGGTTCTGGAACAGTCTTATGCTGGTTTCCCAGATATCAGTCTGGGTTCCATGAGCAACACCTTGTTCAAGTCAGCTGTTTCTGTGGGTCTCTGCAGCCTGGACTTGACCCATTTCCTCATCACTCCTCCCTCTCTGCAACTGGATTCCAGAGTTCAGCTCAGTGTTTAGCTGTGGGTGACTGTGTCTGCTTCCATCAACTACTGGATGAAGGCACTCAGATGGCGTATAAGGCAGTCATTAATCTCATTATTGCTCTATGTCTAAAATCCATATATGAGTGAGTACATACCATTTTTGTCTTTTTGTGAGTGGGTTACTTCACTCAGGGTGGTTTCTTCTAGGTCCATCCATTTGCCTGCGAATTTCAAGATTCCATTGTTTTTGTTTTTTTTTTTTTTTCTCCCCCTGCTGACTAGTACTCCACTGTGTAAATGGACCACATTTTCTCCATCCATTCTTCAGTTGAGGGCATCTAGGTTAGTTCTGGCTATTACAAATAATTCTGATATGAACATGGATGAACACATATCCTTGTTGTATGAATGTGCATCTTTTGGATATATGCTTAAGAGTGGACTTGCTGGATCATTTGGTAGGTTGATTCCCATTTTCCTGAGGAACTGCCATACTGATTTCCAAAGAGGCTGTACGAGTTGGCACTCCCACTAGTAGTGGAGGAGTGATTCCCTTTCTCCACATTCTCTCCAGCATAAACCGTCATTGGTATTTTTAATGTTAGCCATTCTGACAGGAGCAAGATTGTATCTCAGAGTTGTTTTGATTTGCATTTCCCTGATGGCTAAGGATGTTGAGCTCTTTCTTATGTGTCTTTAAGCCATTTTAGATTCCTCTATTGAGAATTGTCTATTTAGTTCTGTACACACTTTTTAAATGGATTATTTGGTGTTTTGGAGACTAGCTTCTTGAGTTCTTTGTATATTTTGGAAATCGGCCCTCTGTCAGATGTGGGGTTGGCTAAAACCTTTTCCGATTCTGTGAGCTGCCGTTTTGTCTTCTTGACTGTGTCCTTTGCCTTACAGAAGTTTCTGGGTTTCAGGAGGTCCCACTTATTAATTGTCCACCTCAGAGTCTGTGCTACTGGTGTTATGTCCAGGAAGCAGTCTCCCGTACCAATTCCTTCGAGGTTACCACCTACCTTCTCTTCTAAGAAGTTCAGTGTGGCTGGATTTATGTTGAGTTCTTTGATCCATTTGGACTTAAGTTTTGTGCATGGAGATAGATATGGATTTCTCTGCAGTCTTCTACGTGGCAACATCCAGTTAAGCCAGCACCATTTGTTGAAGATGCTTTCTTTTTTCCATTGTATAATTTTAGCTTCTTTGTCAAAAATCGGGTGTTCATAGGTGTGTGGGTTAATATCAGTGTTTTTAATTCGATTCTATTGATTTACCTGTCTACTTTTGTGCCAATTCCAAGCTGTTTACAGGACTATAGCTGTGTGATAGAGCTTGAAGTCAGGGGTGGTGATGCCTCCGGAAGTTCCTTTACTGTACAGGGTTGTTTTGGCTATCCTGGGTCTTTTGTTTTTCCTTATAAAGTTGAGAATTGTTCTTTTAAGGTCTGTGAAGAATTGTGCTGGGGTTTTGATGGGGATTGCATTGAATCTGTAGATTGCCTTTGGCAAGATTGCCATTTTTACTATGTTGATCCTACTTATCCAAGAACATGGGAGATTCATCCATTTTTCTGCTATCTTCTTTAATTTCTTCCTTTAAAGATTCAAAATTCTTACGATACAGGTCTTTCACTTTTTTGGTTATCGTTAACCCAAGGTATATTTTATGTTGTTTGTGAAATTGTAAAGGGTGATGTTTCTTCGATTTCTTTCTCAGCACGTTTACCATCTGTATATAGTACGGCTACTGATTTTTTTTTAGTTAATCTTGTATCCTGCCACTTTGCTAAAGGTGTTTATCAGCTGTAGGAGTTCTCAGGTGCATGCTTATATTCATTAACATTTTATGTATGAGAACATGTGCAACATGTATCCAACTATCAGGAAATTTAAATGAAATGGCCAGCGTTTTAGACATATAGCTTAAATGACTCAGGGAAATGCAGAAGTATGAAGTGACCAACAGCAATCACACTAAATGAACAATTAGAACAATTTTCCCAAGAATTCAATAGCAAAATGAACACTAAATGTCAAGCTCATCAAATCTTAAAGAAAACCAAAGGAGCACAGGAGAACACAGTCATTTTATGTTTGTTCCATATAGCAAAACTGAGAATTGTGCCTTATTCTAGGCACATAAAGAACTGCAGGAAACCAGGCCATACATATTCAGGGAAACAGATGAAAACTGATGAAAAGAAATCTTAGCTAGGGAAACTCAATAATGTGTAAATCATGGGATATGTCACGACCAAAGGCCTATCATTAACAAAAATGTATCTCAACCCACAGTGTTAACAAAATAAAATATGGAAATTACCTCAACCAATAATAAATAATAAAAGTGATAAATCTCCATCTACATTCATATGTGAAGATTTTTATATCTGTAAGAAGGGAAAGGAACGTTCTTTTCTCCATAAATAGTTAAAAAACATAACAGGGCTGAGATGCCACTCGGTGGGAAAACTTTGCCTGCATGCTCTAGGCACTGGTTTCCAACACCAACACCAACATCACAACAAACAAACAAACAAACAAACAAATAAACAAACAGAAAACTGCAATATCACACACAACAGTGAAAGACTAAGAGTTTTCTTTGTGAAAGTGAGAAATAGTTCTTTTGATGTGTTTATTCCCTCAGTGAGAAGAATGATTGACCTGTATGGTCATAGGGGAAGAAATACATGTGCCATTATTCATACTGTCATTACTCATTTGATTATAGCAGAAGAAATATAATCTGTGTACAATTACTAGCAAACATTTACTCAATTGGAGGCATAGCTCAGTGGTAAAGTATGTATAAGGCCCTGGGTTCAAACCCCAGCACTGCAATAAAAATAAAATAGGGCAACTTCATCCAGGCCTTTTCTGCAACCTACCATATTTATTCTGGTCCCACAACCAACACACCAGCCTAGTCTGGCCTTCCTCCAGAGAGCTCTTTCGTGAGCAGTATCCTGCCTACCTACTCACCAAATCATTGGGACTCTCTCATACATCCATCCTTTCTACTGAGACCTATGTACTCAGAAACTCTCATCTTGGAACAAGAAACCATGCTGCATACCATCCCAGTACCCTCTGTCCATCTACATTCATCTCCCCCAAGGCTTTTCCAATTTCTAGACCTACAACACCAGCTCATCTTTTCTTTACCACCACCCTGCTCCATCCTCACAAACTCAGAACTAGTAAAGGATGTGCACAAGCCCAAGTATCAGTTTTAATATGAACAATACAAAAGATCAAGCCAGTATCTTATCTCCAAAACCACAGTCTTAGAAATGATTAACAATGAGAAGTTCATAGATGAACTCCAGTACACAAAAGTTAAAAGAAGTATCATAAACCTTCTCAAAGAGGGAAGAAAAGGAAGTATGCAGAGGTCATGAGGGAGCAGAAAGGTTGGGTCAGGTGTAGATCAGAAGAAAGGATATGTGATAGGTAGGGTTTTGAGTTGGGGGAGGGGGTAGTAGGGGAGGACGGAGGGAGAATCGAACTGGGATTGTCATGTAATTGAATCTTGTTTGTAATTCCAATAAAAAGAACCTTTTCAAAGGACTTCAAGGAATTGAGAAGCCGAAAAGAAAATCTCAATGAGATCAAGGAGAATCAGCTTGAAGATAAATCAGAGCACCTAGACCAAATGAGATTGGAACACGGAAAAGTTTTAAAAATGGAGCACTATAAAAATATGAATATGAGCATATATGAGGGGGGAGAAACGGCAAGTCAATGACATAGACCAGATCTTCAACAAGTTTATAGAAAACTTCCTCAAACTGAGAACAGGTACACTCATCCAAACACAATGAAAACACAGTACACCAAATAGAGATGACCAGCAAAGAAAATGCCCAATATGTGCCATAGATAAAACATTAAGTATACACAGCAAAGAATGTATATTGAAAGTTGTAAGAGAAAAAGATTCACATCACATATGAAGGAAAACCTATCAGAATGACAGCTGGTTTTGCAATGGAAATAGTGGAATAGCTTTGAGGAATACACTTTAAGTCCCAAAATACTATGACAGCTATATATGCAGCAATACTATATGGCATGATTTTAGGAGAAAGAAAAATTGCCTCCAGATGTGTTAACAGTCAAATATATTGATATCCAACAAACCAAGCATAAAGAAAAGACAGGAATCATTATTTAACAAATAAAAGAGGAGTGGGCATAGGAAAGAAATGCAAACCCATATTTATCAATACACAAAACACCACCAAAATCAACAATATGATGAGCACTTCCTGCAGAAATTGTGGCCCATATTAAAGGTGTGTCTTCCAGCCTCAAGGTCTGGATAAAAGCATGTGTCATCTCAGGCCAAGATCTAGATCAAAAGCATGTTGTCTTCTTGCCTCAAGGTCCAGATCACAGGTGTGCCTTCCATTTCTGGATTATAGTTCCTTCCATATCTAGTCAAGGATAGCCATCCCAGGTTCCATTACCACAAAATGCTTATTACTTGGGACCCCCAATGACCACACCTTTCAGGTCCACACAAAATTTCATACCAGGCAACAAAAGCCACCACACTCTCCTAAAATCTAGAGAGGAAACAGAAACAAAGGAACAAAACCCCACCCAGCAAAAACAAAGTCAGATACCAGCACCCGGACATCATCCCAATCCCAGATGCCAAGACTCCATCATAGAAACACAGTCAATAACAGCCAGGATAATATGTCTCCACCAGAGCCCAACAACCCTACCACAGCAGGCACCGAATGTTCCAACACAGCTGAAACTCAAGATAAAGACCTTAAAACAGCCTTTGTGAATATTATAGAGGTCCCTAGGGAAGAAATGAATAAATTCATTAAAGAAATCAAAGACAAAACAAACAAACAGTGTGAGGAAATAAGTAAAACTGTTCAAGAGTTGGAAATGGAAATAGAACAAATAAAGAAAACACAAACTGAGGGAACTTTGGAAATCAAAATTTTAGGAACTTGAAGAGGAACTACAGTGGTAAGCCTCACTAACAGAATACAAGAGATAGAAGACACAATCATAAGAACTGAAGATACAACAGAAGACATGGACACATCTGTCAAACAAAATATTAAATCTAAAAACCTCCTGGTATGACATATCCAGGAAATCTGGGACACTACAAAAGAAGCAGAAGAATCCCAGATCAGTTCAAAGGCTCAGAAAATATTTTCAACAAAATCTTGGAAGGAAAATTTTCTAACCTAAAGAAAGAGATGCCCATCGAGGTTCAAGAAGCATACTGAATACCAAATAGGCTGGACTGATAAAGACAAGTCTCCTTAGCACACAATACTCAAAACACTATACACAAAACTAAAAAGAGACTCTTAAAAATTGCAAGAAAAAAGACCAAGTAACATATGAAGTCAGACCTGTTAGAATTACTGGTCACCTCTCCATGGAAACTCTAAATGCCCGAAGGGTCTCCACAGATGTGCTGCAGACACTAAGAGACCATGGATGCTAGCCCAAACCAATGTAATCAGCAAAATTTTCAATCAACATAGATGTAGAAAAAGGACATTCCATGATAAAACAAACTTTAAGCAATGTTATCTACAAATCCCATTCTACAGAAGCTGCTAGAAGGAATACTCCAACCTAAAGGGATTAACTACAACTACGAAAAGAATAGGGAGTAAATAATCTCACACAAGCAAAATCAAAGGAGGGAAACACCCCCCCCCCACACACACACACATACCCCGCACCACAAACACAACCATCAAGAAGAACAACAAGATAGCAGGAATCAACAATTATTGGTCATAGATATTTCTCAACATTAAATGATTTCAATTCCTTAAGAGAAAGACACAGACTAAAAGAATGGATGCAAAACCAGGATCCATCCATCTGCTGTATCCAAGAAATGCACGTCCACATCAAGGATAAGCAGTACCTCAAGGTAACGGGTTAGAAAAGATACTCAAACAAATGAACCTAAGAAGCAAGCTTGTTGTAGCCTTTTTGATATCAAACAACGTAGACCTCAAACCAAAACTAATAAGAAGAGATAGGGAAGGACACTTCATACTCATTAAAGGAAAATCTCAGCAAGATGACACTTTAATTCTTAAAATCTATGCCCTACAACACAGTAGAGCTGGCCCTGCTGTGTAGGTGTAGGAGAGATGGCCCTGAGGGCATGAAGGCAGGAGAAACTGTCCCACCTCTTGCTCATTGCTGCAAGAGGTGAACCAGCCTGGGCAATGCTGGGGCAATGCCAGAGAGCTCTCCCTAGTAGTGAGGAGAGAGGGGGTAGGGGGAGAGGAGAGCTGGCAGGCTGACCAACTCAGAAACTTCCCAGGTCTAGAACTAGGGTTATGAATTGGACCACCTCAACATCTACCTTATCTATGATCTGCTGGAGCCCATGAAGGGGCCGGTCCTGCAGACCCAAAGCTGCCAGATCTCCACAAAACAGGGCAAAAACAGGATATCCAAGAGGAGTTCCAAGGAGGGGTCGGTATCGATAGTGTAGCAGATCCAGAGGCCTCACACCAGATCAATGACTCTTTCCAATGAACACTTGCAAGTAATGATGGATGGACTAAACGATAAACTGTGTGACTCACGGTGTCACATTACAGCTTCCATCACAAGATCTTCCTTCTCTTCTGTTTTTCTCTGTTCTCTAAATTTTGTTTCCTTTGTGGGGGTTGCTATGGCAAAGGGTGGATTCAGAGGGACAGGGAGTTGAATGGGATTGAGATGCACAATGTGAAGGACACAAAGCATAAATATGAAGAATGTTAAAAACAAATCTATGGCCTAAACACAAGGGATCCAAGTGTGTAAACGAAATACTATACAGCTTCAATCACCTAGTGACCGTCACATTCTGATAGTGGGACACTTCAATAGCTCCCTTTCTCCAATAGACAGTCATTTCTACAAACTCTAAGCAGAGAAATGCTGGGGCCAACAGATGTTATGAAACAATTGGACCTGACAGATATTTACAGAACGTTTCACCCAAACATGAAAGAAGACACCTTCTTCTCTGAACTTCCCAGAACTAACTCCGTGTCAGGACCCATGAAAAGGAGTCCCTTCAATCTTGCCTCAAGTTCAGAGAGCTCAAATCTGTCTTATTATCCATAAGACATTAATTAGTTTGGCAGCTACAGGATGTCTTGGCCTTAGTGGTGGATGCCTATTATCTAATAACAATATAATTGGGCCATGGTTTGTTTACTCTGGACCCTGAAGGCAGGATGGCAGGTGGGGCTACCAGATACCTGGAAGATTAAGGGAAGTAAATCTTTTTGCCCCTTATTCATGATAATAGAAGTTTTCTGCCATTTTGTCCTCACTGTTGGTTGAATACATAAGATCGTGAAAGAATAAACTAAGGGCGTGCAGTATGAATTAAATGGCCCTCCCGACGGCTATCCTGTGCCTCTGTCTTGGATTCTTAACCCCTTTAGCTAGCCTTTCTCTTGTTCACACTCCCCTTTTCGGGTATGAACCTCGGGCTGCTCGGCTGGCTCCAACTGCAGCCCCGAAAGACAGCTTCCAACGACTCCAAAATTGACCACATACTGAAACTCAAAATAAATCTCACAGATTAAAGAAAATTGAAATACCTATCTGGATTCTATCAAACAACCACAGATTAAAGATGGATATCATTGACAAAATAAACAACAGAAAGCACTGAAATCCACAGAAACTCTATAACTCTCTACTGAATGAGAAATGGGTGAAGACAGAAATGAGAAAGCAATGTAAGACTTTCTAGAATTGAATGAAAATGATTACACAATATACCCATGCTTATGAGACACAATGAGAAAAGTTCTAAGAGGCAAGTACAAAGCACTGAGTGCCCACATAAAAATAATTAAACAAAATTAAATCTAAAAAACTAAAGAGATCTCATATTAACAACTGCATAGCATGCCTAAAAGCCATAGGACAAAATGGAGAAATCATGGCAAAAGGATTAGATGGCAAGAATGTATCAAACTCATGGCTAAAATCTGTCAAACAGAAACAAAGAGTCAATGAAACAAAGAGATCATTCTTTGAGAAAATTGGGGAAAAATGACAAACCCTTAACCAAATTAACTAAAGGCAGAGAGAGAGAGAGAGAGAGAGAGAGAGAGAGAGAGAGAGAGAGAGAGAGAGAGAGAGAGAGAGAGAGAGAGAGAGAGAGAGAGAGGCAATGAACAAAAATCTATAGAAATGGAAAGGGGGATAAAACTACAAACACCCAGAAAATCCAGAGAATCCTAAGGATATACTTTAAAAACCCATACTCCACCTAAAGAAGTGTTAAATTTTCTCAGTAGATACCTCTTGTCAAAATTAAATCAAGATAAGAAGAACACTTTAGATAGACCTACGATGCTGAGTGCAACACAAGCAGTCAAAGTCTTACAAACGAACAAAAATGCATTATACCAGAAAAAAACAAGCCAGGATTCTGCCAGACTTCAAACAAGAGTTTATACCAATCTTCTCCAATTATTCACAAAAGAAAAACAGAAGAGACACTGCCCAATCATTTTATGAGGTCCCAGTTCATTATCCTGATACCCAGACTGCATAAAGACAAATCAAAGAGAATTACAAACTGATTTCTCCTAAGAATATAGGTGCCAAAATATTCAATAAAATCCTTGTAAGCCAAATCCAAGAACACATCAAATGGTCTCCCAACGTGATCACATGAACTTCATCCCAGAGATGCAGGGATGGTCCACCATTTGTACATCGATAAATGTAATCCATCATATAAATAAACAAACAGGAAAACCCATGCAATATCACCATTAGATGCAGAAAAGGCCTTTGCCTAAATGCAACACCCCTTCATGATAAAGGTCCTCAAGAGATTAAGGATAACTGGGACCCATGTCAACACAATAAAGACAATTTACAGCAAGCTCATAGCCAACACCAACTTAAATCTAGAAAACCTCAAAGCAACTCCACTAAAATCAGAAACAAGACAAGTTTGTCTACTCTCCTTTTGTACTCTAGATATTATTTGAGGTCTTAGAGAAGTGAGACAACTCAAGGAGATTAAGGGGATGTAAACTGGTAAGGAAGAAGCCAAAGCATCTTTCTATGCAGATGGTATGATAGAATACATACATGACCCTAAGAATTCCAACAAGGAACTCTTACAGGTGGCACACATTTTCAGCAAGGTATCTGGATTCAAAATTAACTCACAAAAATTAGGAGCCTTCCTATATACAAATGACGAACAAGCTGAGATAAAACATTAGGGAAACTGCACCTTTCAAGATATCCTCAAATAACCTAAAATATTTTGTAGGTGACTCTAACCATGCAAGTAAATGACTTGGATTGACAAAAATTTCAGGACACTAAAAAGAGAAATTGAAGAAGATTTCAGAAGATGGAGAGATCTCCAATGCTTATGGGTCATAGGAACAGCAGAGTGAAATGGCTATCCTAAAAAGCAACTTACAGATTCAATGCAATCCATATAAAAATTCCAACACAGTTCTTCACAGATCTTGAAAGGACACTTCTCAGCTTCATATGGAAATAACAAAACAAACGAACAAAAAAACAGGATGGCTAAAACATTCCCAAGCAATAAAGGAATTTCTGGAGGTATCACTCTCCATGAATTTAAACTGTATTGCAGGTGGATCCTGTTTTTGAATATAGAGTAACAAAAACAGCATTGCTTTGACACAAAAACAGGATTATTGAACAATGGAATTGAATTGTAGACTCCCACATATATCATTAAACCTATGGACACCTGAGTTTTGATAATGAAGTCAGAATTACACACTGGAAAAAAGACAGTACCTTCAATAAATGGTGCTGTTCAAACTAGATGGGTGTATGTAGGGGAATACAAATTGACCATACCTACCACTCTGCACAAAACTCAAGTCTAAGTGGACCAAAGGGCTCAACATAAAACCAGATACACTGAAAGTAATAGAAGAGAAAGTTCGGAATAGCCTTGAACTCATTGGCACAGGAAAGACCTTCTAACAGAACATCTTTAGCACAGGCACTAAGATCAACAGCTAATAAATGGGACCTCATGAACCAGAGAAGATTCTGTAAGGCAAAGGACTCTGTCATTCAGAAAAAAGACGCAGCCTACAGAGTGGGAAAAGATTTTCACCAACTCCACATCTGATAGAGGACTAATATACAAAATATATAAAGAACCTGGAAAACTCAATATCAAGAAAAACAAATGACCCAAATAAAAATTGGATATAGATCTAAGTAGAAATTTCTCAATAGAGGAAACTCACATATCTGAGAACCACTTAAAGAAATGTTCAACATGCTTAGCCATCAGGGAACTGCAAATCAAAATTCCATTGAGATTCCATCTTACAACTGTTCGAATGGCTAATATCAACTACACAAATGACAGCTTATGCTGGAGATGATGTGGAGTAAGGGAAACACCTCACTTTGCTGTCAGCTGGGCAAACTTGTATAGCTACTGTGAAAATCTACTTGGTGGTTCCTCAGCAAGATGGGAATCAATCTACCCCCAAATCCAGGCGTAGCATTCTTGGGCACATACCAAAATGATGCTTCCATCATACCACAGAGATATTTTCTCAACCATGGTCATTGCTGCTCTATTCATATTAGCCAGAAATTGGAAACAACCTCGAAGGCCCTCAACAGAAGAACAGATAAAGAAAATGTGCTACATTTACACCATAGAGCATTAGTCAACCCTTTCTTTAAAAATGACATCATGATCTTGCAGGTAAATGGATGGGACTATTACAAAAATAAAACAAAACCAATCATCCAGAGTGAGGTATCCCAGACCCAGAAAGACATATATGGGATACATTCCATTACATGTGGATATTAGCAATGAAGTCAATGATAAATGAGCTACAGTCCATAGAACCAGTGAGAATAGGTATAGGGTAAGTGAGTAAGGGATACAGATAGATCCCATTAGGAGAGGAAAACAGAATAGGGTGCGGTAGGGACTGGAAACAGAGGATCAAGTGGGGATGTGGAGTGGTAAAGGAGACAATGAAGGAAATATGGGAAGAAACTGCTAAAATTTCAGGGTCACTTGAGGGGTAGTATGGAAACCTAAAACAGTAGGAGCTTCTCAATTGATATGTACATGTATGAAGGCTATCTAGATGAAACCACCAAATGATGGGGGAAACAGACCCCCAATTTCTCATCTCCATACCAAATGAAGCTCCAAGTATTGAGATTGGGTTTCATCAAATTGAATTATTGGCCAAAGTCCCTGAACAACAGAGGCTGCTGCCAAGACTTTAATTTGCTCGCCACAAACTGACAGTCAGGTCCCTTTGCTGAAGATGGCACCTATACAACTCATTGAAAATAGAGAAGTTGAGCTGATGCCTACATACATCCTTTACCCTTATGTTCTTGTGGTTTTTTGTACTCTGTAAGCTACCAAAAGAGACATGTAAACACCAGGACCTCCACAAACTCTTGGATGGTGTCCTGCCAGCAAGATATGCTTGAGCAATTGTGACACAAACGTGTGGGAATAACCAACCAATATCTCATTGGACTTAAGGCTCCTCCACAAGATAGAACCCATACCTGACACTGCTGGATGATCAAGAACTCTGTTTCTATAGACCAGGGACCTAGAATAAAATGAAACACTAGCTACTTTTCCAAAGTGGGTGAGAAAAAAAAACCTTAGCAATATATTGACTCCTAATGAAATTTTGCAATACTCATCAGTGCCTTGTTCAAGCATCATCAGAGACACTTGCTCCTGCAGCAGATGGGAACAAATACAGAGAAACACAGCCAGACATTACTCAGAGAGTGAAAGTCCTTGGAATACTTGGCTATAAATGGATGTCTTCATAAAATCACTCCCTTGAGTCTCAGTGAACCTTATGGAAGATGTGGCAGAGAGAGCGTAAGAGCCAAAGTGAATGCAGGACAGCAAGAAAACAAGGCACACTGAACCAACTTGATCAAAGCTCATATGAATGCACAGTGATTGAATCAGCAAGCACAGGGCCGTAGGTCTGCACCAGGTCCTCTGCGTATGTATTATGATGTCCAGTTTGGTGTTTCTATAGGTTTCGTGAGTATGAGAACCCTTGGTTACCTGTTTATTTTCCTTTCCTTTCCTTTCCTTTCCTTTCCTTTCCTTTCCTTTCCTTTCCTTTCCTTTCCTTTCCTTTCCTTCTTTCTTTCTTTCTTTCTTTCTTTCTTTCTTTCTTTTTCCCTACCTCCCATCCCCCTCTCTCTTTCTCTTCCTCTCTCTCATCTTCAAGACCTGGTTTCTCTGTGTAGCTTTGGACCCTATTATGGGACTCACTGTGTAGACCAGGCTGTCTTGCAACTCACAGAGTTGGCTGTGATTAAAGGCATGTGCCACCACTGCCCAGAGGGTCTCTTTTTCTTGTGCCTTTTCTTGGGCTCTTCTTGTTCTGTTTGTCTGTCTTGCCCAACTCCAATGCACTATGTTTGGTTTTATCTTATTAAAGTGTATTTTATTGTATTTTATCACTACCCCTTAGATGCCTGTTTTTTTTTCTAGTGAGATAAAGAAACTAAGTGGTACCAGATAGGAGGGGAGTTAGGGAGGAACTTGGAGGAACAGAGGGAGAAAAAAAACATAATCAAGATATGTTATATAACACTATACGATGTGAGAGAAAATATCTTTTCAATAAAGGAAAAAAAGAATACTTTTTATAATAATTTTTTACAGTTTTTGACTGCAAAAATAAAAGAATATATAAGGACCAAGTAGCCAAGGGAATACGGGTTAAGTGATGTATGCCATTGGTCAAATGGTCCTTTATTGTCATCTGACACTCATGATTCAAGAAGAAGAAACCTCTAGGTTCAAATTTAAAACCACATTGTACTGTCTAGTAATGGAAGCACCACATATGAAGCCATGGAGAAATATTGGAGACATACATGATCTTTCTCTGTGGCCCAACTTGATGTCCCACTTATGGGTGGACTTTTTGCTTTTTTTTTAAATAAAATTATTTTTGAATTTTTTCCTTGAGAATTTTGTGCATATATAAATTATATTCAGATTGCTCTATACCATCTATCCTTTCTAGTCTCCCTCCCAATACTACCAAACCCCTCCTCCATGTCGTTCTCTTTCACACATTGATTTTTTATGGAGAACCCAAGAGTAACCCAAATCTCTTGTATGATTATGAGTTTGAAACTACCTATTGGGATTGAAGTCGTGAGTGGAAGGTGAAGGTGGGCAAGGCTCAACGGATTCACAATTGAAGATAATGACTGTACATCCCTCAGAATCCACCAGTGGCTAATTTTTTCAGTAAGGGAGGGCAAGGATGAATGAGTCCCTGCCTGGCCCATGGTTGACTATTGAGAGGCTTAGTCATGCTTTGACTTATTGCATATATTCACTACTATTGTGAAGTCATATCTGCATCGGCTGTAATGTGCCGAAATGACAGTCTTTCATAACCCTTCTTTTCTTTCATCTTTTACATTCCTTTTGCTCCTTTCTCTGTTATGACCCATGATTGTTCAGCCCTAAATAAGACATTAATTTCATGCAACCATCACTTATCAAGCACTTTGAGCACTTATGCATATCTTCATTCAGCACTGCTGTTTACTGGGAAAAAAAAAAAAACAGCCTCTCTGATTGAGTGCTGGGGTAGCATTTCTCTATGGATATTAGCATAGTTACTTAGAAGGGAGCTTGTCACCATGACAGTTTACATAAACAGCAGTAGTAAGTTCTCCCCTAGGTCTGAAGACTTCTCAGCCATGATTTCTGACCAGATTGAGAGTACCAGGTACGGATTCCCTTTTGTGGAATGGGCCTCAAATCCAATCATAGATACATTGATTACCTGCTCTTAACAGCCATGCCACTAATTGTGCAAGTGGTCACATTTTGCCTGGCAGATTGGTATTGTAGCTCATGGGTTTCATGTGTGGGTAAGAATGTTGATGCTGTTACTCTGACAGCATCCTGCATTGCACATTCCACTCCTATGAAAGCTAACCGGCATGAAGATAGTTTCTAGCACCATTCCAGCTAAATTTCTCTTCTTTTTGCCACCTAGTTGAGCTTTGTCTTCAGCAGCAGGGTCTGAGAAACTAGTTATGGTGGCCCAACAAAAAGAGTGGCAAGAACCTGGATTGTTTTGGAGAATTCTGGGGACAACCTGACCAAAAATGCATATGCAAGTATCTCCCATCTGGCACTGAGATATTTTGGTTTCGTTTTGTTTTGTTTTGTTCTGTTTTGTTTTGTTTTGTTTTGTATTGCTTGACTTTCAGAAGCAGCAATGTGTAGACATACAGGATGTCTACCTTCTAAATCACTCTTGCAACTAACATGCTTTGAATTGGATTATAAAGCAGTAGGTTTCCATATGTCTTTGTAATGTATCCTTAGCTTCAGTTAACCTTTAGGTTAAACTTACCTCACTCATTTTTCTACCCATCTCTGCTTACACTTTCCCTCATGGGTGGAATTTTTTGTTTTATTTATTTTATTTATTTATTTAGCAGAGAGGGGGATATTGTTGGGCATGCATGTACCCTGCACATATGAGGAGTTAGAGGACAATGACTGGATGTTGGTTCTCTCCTTCCACCATGTGGATCATGAAGATCAAACTCAGGTAGTTGGACTTGGCAGCAAGCACCTTTACTTTTTTCTCTTTTCCTCTTTCTTTCTTCTTTCTTTCTTCCTTTCTTTCTTTCTTTTTTCCCCTGAGACAGGGTTTCTCTGTGGCTTTGGAGGCTGTCCTGGAACTCGGTCTTGTAGATCAGGTTGGTCTCAAACTCACAGAGATCTGCCTGCCCCTGCCTCCCTAGTGCTTTGCCCTTGTCTTACTATCTTTTTTCTTTCATTTTTATTTGAATTAGAAACAAGATTGCTTTACATGTCAATTCCAGTTCCCACTCCCCCCTCCTCCCTTACAACACCCCCCCCCCAACTAACACCCTACTTATCACATATCCTTTCTGATCCCCAGGGAGGGTGAGGCCTTCCATAGGGAGGTCATAAGAGTCTTTCATATACTTTGGGATAGGGCCTAGGTCCACCCCCATGTGTCTTGTCTCAGAGAGTATCCCTTTATGTGGATTGGGCTCCACACCTATGTTAGGGATAAGTACTGAACTTCTACAGGAGGTCCTGTAGATTTCCGAGGTTTCCTCACTGAAACCCATGATCCTGGGGTCTGAATCAGTCCCATGCTGGTATCTCAACTATCACTCTGGGGACCAAGAGCTCCCTAATGTTCAGGTCAGCTGTTTCTGTGGGTTTCACCAGCTTGGTCTGGACCCCTTTGTCCATCACTCATTGTACTCTGTAACTGGATTCCAGTTCAGTTCAGTGATTAGTTGTGGGAGTCGGCTTCTACTTCCACCAGTTGCTGGATGCGGGCTATCTGGTGGCATATAATCAATGTCATTATAAAGGGAGGGCATTTAATGTAGCCTCTCCTCTGTTGCTTAGATTTTTAGCTGGTGTCATCTGTGTAGATCTCCAGACATTTCCCTAGTGCCTGATTTCTATGTAAACCAAAAATTTCTCCTTCTATTATGGCATCTCCATTCTTGTTACCTTCTATTTTACCCCTGACTCAAACTTTCTGCTCCCTCGTGTCCTCTGCATCCCTTCTCTTCTCCCCTTCTCATTCTCCTAGCTCCCTCCCCCCTATTCCAGTGCTCTCAATTTTCTCATGGGATCATGACTCTTTCCCCTTCTCCAGGGGACAATGTTTGTCACATTTATGGTCCTCCTTGTTTACTAGTTTCTCTGGCATTGTGGATTGCAGGTTCGTAATCCTTTACTCTCTGTATAAAATCCACGTATGAGTGAGTACATACCATGTTTGTCTTTTTTTTTTAATTGGGTTACCTCGCTCAGAACGGTTTCTTCTAGTTCCAACCATTTTCCTGCAAATTTCAAGATTCCATTATTTTTTTCTGCTGAGTAGTACTCCATTGTGTAAATGTACCACATTTTCTCTATCCATTCTTTGGTTGAGGGGCATCTAGGCTGCTTCCGGTTTCCGGCTATTACAAACAGTGCTGCTATGAACATCGTTGGACAGATGTCCTTGTTGTATGAATGTGCTTCTTTTGGGTATATGCCTTAGAGTGGAATTGCTGGATCTTGTGGGAATACTGATCCCCATTTTCTTGAGGAGTCGCTATACTGATTTCTAAAGTGGCTGTGCAAGTTGGCACTCCCACCAGCAGTGGAGAATGTCCCCCTTTCTCCACATCCTCTCCAGCATGAACTGTCATTGGTGATTTTGATTTTGGCCATTCTGACAGGAGTAAGACTGTATCTCAGAGTTGTTTTGATTTGCATTTCCCTGAAGGCTAAGGATGTTTAACACTTTCTTAGATGTCTTTCAGCCATTTTAGATTCCTCTATTGAGAACTGTGTATTTAGTCCTGTACTCAATTTTAATTGGACTGTTTGGTGTTTTGGAGACTAGCTTCTTGAGTTCTATGATCCAATAGGCTTCATCCCAGGGATGCAAGGATGGTTCAACACAAGAAAATCCATCAATGTAATCCATTATATAAACAGACTGAGGGAAAATAAAGACATGATCATCTCACTATATGCCAATGAAGCCTTTGACAAAATCTAACACCCCTTCATGATAAAGGTCTTGGAGAAATCAGGGATAACAGGAACATACCTCAGCATAATAAAAGCAATATACAGTAAGCCGACAGCCAACATCAAATTAAATGGAGAGAAACTCAATGCAATTCCTCTAAAATCAGGGACAAGACAAGGCTGTCCACTCTCTCCATACCTCTTCAATATTGTCCTTGAAGTTCTAGCTAGAGCAATAAGACAACAAAAGGAGATCAAGGGAATACAAATCGGAAAGGAAGAAGTCAAACTCTCATTATTTGCAGATGATATGATAATCTACATAAGTGACCCGAAAAACACTACTAGGGAACTCCTACAGCTGATAAACACCTTCAGCAAAGTGAGAGGATACAAGATTAACTCAAAAAAACTGTAGCCCTACTATAGACCGATGACACATTGGTGGAGAAAGTAATCAGAGAAACATCACCCTTTACAATTGCCACAAACAACATAAAATACCTTGGGTTAACACTACCCAAAAAAGTGAAAGACCCAGGATAGCCAAAACAACCCTGTACAATAGAGGAACTTCTGGAGGCATCACCATGCCTGACTTCAAGCTCTATTACAGAGATATAATCCTGAAATCGTCTTCATATTGGCACAAAAATAGATAGGTAGACCAATGAAATAGAGTTGAAAACCCTGATATTAACCCACACACCTAGGAACACCTGATTTTTGACAAACAATCCAAATTCATATGCTGGAACAAAGAGAACATCTTCAAGCAAATGGTGCTGGCATAACTGGATGCCGACATGTAGAAGACTACCAGATAGGCTCAAGCCTTTCACCCTGCACAAAACTTAAGTCAAAATGGATCAAAGACCTCAACATAAACCCAGCCACACTGGTTATGAACCTATTAGAAGATAAAGTGGGAAATACCCTTGAATTAATTGGTATAGGAAAGCGCTTCCTGAACCTAACACCAGTAGCACAGACACTGAGATGAACACTTTATAAATGGGACCTCCTGAAACTGTGAAGCTTCTGTAAGGCAATGGGTGGAATTTTTATATTAGTGATTGTGTAAAGTAACGGGCTTATGAAACACTAAATACATTCAAAGCATTTCTGGGAACACATTAAGGAAGAAAGACCCAACATAAAAGTCAGTGAATAAAGATAAAAAAACAAAGAGGTGGCACTTGGGTGGGGTAAAAGGCCCATGGTGCCAGGATAATCCAAAACTGATACTGACACTGTTGGGATCAAAGATCCTAATAACATCTACTCTAGTGGAATCTTCACTCTTCTCACAGAGTATTTCTATAAACTACCAGTGGAAATAAAAAGGCAGTCCCAAATCTAAGAAAACCTACGTAGATGCAACCAAAATCAGATTTATAAGAAGCAGAGATGACAAAGAGCAAGAAAGAAAGTGAGTGAAACATTCTTATTACCTCTGCAAACTATCATACAGATAGAGAATTAACAAGTTTAGATTGGCAAGTTAGAGGCAACATGTCCTAGAGCAAAGAAAAGGTTCAAAGCAATTTTGAAAATGGATGCAAACTAAAAGAATGTCAAGTTTTTCATGCTTTTTAAACTCTCAATCCTTTATTCTTACCTGCTTCTGGGAAGCAGGGTCTAAAACTACGCTTGTATTTATGCGAGGAAGCGTCATTCAATACGCTGTAGTTTTTCTTTTTCTTTTTTTTTTCAACTTAAAAGCCAACGTTTTAATAGATACATTATGACAAAAAAAAAAACCAAAGTCCTTGTGCTAGAATAACATACAAATGAAGTTTCAAAAGAAACCCTGAATCAGTCTTAGCCAAGATTCTAGCTCCCCATCACCTTCTACGCACTGGGCATAAATGCCATTGTCATGTGTGGCTCATCATCATAGCTTCTTAACCGTTTACTGAAGTGTAAGTGTGTGTGTGTGTGTGTGTGTGTGTGTGTGTGTGTGTGTGTGTGTGTGTGTGTGTGTTGAGGAAAATGAGTACTATGGCCAGGTGTGCTGGCGGACTTCTAATTCCAGCACTTGGGAGGCAGAGGCAGGTGGATCTCTGGGATCATGGCCATCCAGCATTACAACACTGATTCTGATTTTATTTTTGTTTTGTTCATCATAACATGGTCTGATTTCGAAGGATGGCCTAGAACTCATGATCTTCGTCTCTACCACTTGACTGCTGAGATTCCAGGTGTGCACTGCCACACTCATTTACCTGGCGTGGGGACTACATTCCAAGTTCCCGATTCTCCATCTTCATTCTCTTGCTTTGAAGAATCAAGCTGGGCAGTGACACACACCTATTATCCCAGCTCTACAGAGGCCTGGGGGGAAAAGCCTGTCTCAAGAAAACAGTTCTAACATAGGCAGTAGAAATGGGCCAGTTCACTGCATTCAGGAGTGTTATGAAAAAAGAGCAACCTGTGTCCTGAGCCACAGCAATGATTCATAATCCACCTCCAAAGCTTAGAAAGCCATGTCAGTTTCTTACTTAGTAATTTGGGGCACTGTCAACAATTTTTCCTCAAGAAATGAACTGTCTTTTTTCCTTTACCCTCATCCTTGACAACAGCTTCTCAGGAGCTCCATCAGTATTTAGCTTGGTTCATATCCAGTGATGGCAAGGACATGTCACTCAATACTACTCACCAGTGACAACAGAGCAGTGTGGACACACATTTGTAACTGGTTGGTGTGCCACCTGCCACTTCCCCACACTACAATCAGTCCCACAAATTCTTTACTGTCATCCAAATCTCTCTACACCATGACTCTAGTTACCTACAAATGTCCTACTCTACTTAGCAGTGTGACAGTAGGCCCAGTGGTGGCTGCTATGCAGTACAGAGTGACAGCACCATAGAGCAGGCATGCTGGGCCTGTCCACAGCTTCCTGGTGAGACCTTAGATGCTCAGCAGTGACCTTCCCTGCACACACTGTGAGCATTCAGACTAAGAAACCCATGAGCATCTGCACAAGCCTGGGCTCTGGCTTACGGTCTGAGGTCACTCAAGGCATCCAGGAGTACTTTCATGAGTGACTTCAGTCCCAGAGTTCCCAGCAGGTGACAAGTTCTGGGATGAGAACGAAGGTCTGTCTACCTCACACATTTCTCTGTTTGACACAGTCATGAACAGGAGTCACACGTGGGTGAGCACCCTTCATCACTATAGCATTTTTTGTTGTTGCGGTGCTGGGCACTGAACCCAGGACTTCACACATGCTAGGCAACCATTCACAACTGAGCTAAACCCCTCACCTTATCCCACAGTGACCCATTGTCATTTGGAACACTGCAAGTCATGCACATGAAACTGTGCTGTGGTCCCCAGGATATGAGGGTACTTCTTCCCTTCAATCCTGGCTAGAGGAGGGGACCATGAGTATTGAATACTACTCAGAAGACAGCCTTCATCTTTTCTACTGCAAGGACCCTCCTTCCTTTCTATTCCATTTTCCACGTCCCCATCCTCCTATGATGGCATATACTTAACCAAAAAGAAATAATTAACTGTAATAATAAAAGGTAACTAGTGACACAAATTCACCAAACCCATCTTTTGCTAAATGTGGCTAGGTTGGGAATATTTAATTTGAATTTTTGAAAAATTAGTATCTTGATTTAGTCAGGTTTCGGCATTACTGGAGATCAGAAAACTGTTGTACACAAAACGATCAGGGAAAATCAAAGTTTCCTTGGGCTTCTTCAGAGTAGCCGCAGGAATGGCTAAGAGATGCCAAATAAAGTGTCATCACTCAAACTTGATGCCTTGAGCCAGAGGAAGGTCCGTGTGGTGGTTGATGGTACATGTAGATCTTCGCATGTACTGCTTCCAGGCATCGCTGCCAGATTCCCTGCCACCGCCACTGTGCTTCTCTCGTCCAAATGCACCGCCAATCTCAGCCCCGCTGGTAGGAATATTGACGTTCACAATGCCACAGTTGAACCTTTGGGTCCAATCCATCTGAAGATTGTGCCCAAATCCTTGGTAAAACTACTACTTGAAAGTCCTTGTTTCACTTCATTTTTTCCATGCAAAAACCTCTTGTTCATTCTTGAATTTGAAGATGTAGAGAATTGGGGCAAAAGTCTCCTCATGCACAATGGGTGCATCAATGGGCAAGACCAGTCACAATGATGGGGTCTACATAATTGCCAGGATGATCCATAACCTTGCCCCCATAGACCACTGTGCCTCCTTGTTTCTTTATTTCTTGCATGGCTCTAACAAGCATGCTCACTGCCTGTTTGGTTTGGAGTGGTCCATAGAGAATATTCCGGTCCCAGGGGTTGCCAACACGGATCTGCGAGTAGGCACCTCTCAGTCTTTGTACAACCTCCTCATGGATACTTTCGTGCAAAAACAGTCGCCTCCCAGAGGGACACCTTTGTCCAGCTGTTCCCACGGCAGCAAACAGAGCTGATGGCAGAACCAGGCTGAGGTCTGCATCCTCGAAAGCTATAATGGCATTGTTTCCTCCAAGCTCTAACAAGCTTTTCCCAAACCTCTCCTGCACCATCAGGGCCACCTGTTTCCCCACCTGAGTGCTCCCAGTGAAGGACAGCAGGTTCACACGTGTATCTTTGGCCATTGCTGTGCCAATATCTGCTCCACCACAAGTCATGGAACAAATGGCACCAGGCAGATCATTGTCCTCCAAAACCTTGGCTAGGACCTTTGTGACAGCTATAGTAACGAGAGAAGTTGTTGGGGCTCCTTTCCAGATGCAGACATTTCCTGTGATCAGCGCTATGGCGTTGTTCCATCCAAACACAGCCACTGGGAAATTGAAGGCAGTGATGATTCCCACCAGGCCTAACGGGTTCCACTGCTTGATGAGAGCATGGGCCAGGTCTTTCAGAAGGCAAGAGGGGTCCCACGATCATCCTCGACAAGCCAGCAGCGTAATCACAAATGTCCACGAACTCCTGAACTTCTCCTATTCCTTCCACTAAGATCTTCCCCATCTCCAAAGACACCAGTTTTCCCAGTACTTGGATCTTCTCCCGCAAGGCCAGGCCAATTTTTCTTACTATTTCTCCTCGCTTTGGGGCAGGGATCTCTGCCCACATTTTCCAAGCTTCCTTGGCTTCCTTTACAGTTTCTTCATAGTCTTCCATACTGGCCTATAGGATCCTTGCTATTGGCTCATCGTTAGCAGGACAATAGGACGTAATTACCTGTCCCCCGCCGGGCCAGTTTCCATTATACATGCCCACGTTCTCTTCGCAGAGCCCCAGCTCTTGCAGCCAAGCATAGTCGGGATGATGGATCAGCAGAGTGGACATGAGGGCGGTAGGCCTGCACGGAGAGCGGGAATGCCTGATGCTCTTCACAGTATGCTCACACAGAGGCTACGCTGTAGTTTTTCAAGAAAACTGACAGTATATTTCAGTATGGTAGCACAAAAAAAGTGAAGATGATGGATATGTTAACTGACTTCCTTTAATCATTCCACATTGTATCAAAAATCACATTTCTGCCCATATATGCAGTACACTTTGTAGTCATATATTACTTATGATTTATTATAGCATGCCTGAAGATTCAGAAATGAAAGCCATAGAAGACAGGTACACACCTTTATTCCCAGCAGCCAGAAGCTAGGAAGTGGTGGTATGCACCTAATCCTAGGACTTAGGTTATAACAATTTTGAGTTGTTGAATGTAAGCAATACTAAAACAAGGAAAGATCATAAACAGGTAACAAATCTACTATGTGAAAATGGGGCTGAAATACGAGTTATTGACTTCACAAATAGTGAACCTCTGACAAGCACTGCATCAGTTGCTGGCTTTGCGGCACTGAAGGAACTGACAAAAGCTTGTCTGTAAAAATCGCCTTGGGTATGTAATTGTCATTGTCCGTGCATATCACCATGAGCTTGGTGTGTTTTGTGAAGACACGATGGAACTTGCACTAGATAATAAAGCCTAACTCACACAGACTGCAGGTAAAAAAAGGATGAAAAACACGATGCAGCCTGTCTTGTCAGGGTTTGGGCCTGACACGGCTCACAATGACAGCATTCAAAGAGAATCTATGGTAAATTTTGTTTTATTACTTTCCGTATTTACCCTATGTGGATACGAGTGTAGATGAACTCTTTTTCTGTTTCAAAAAACAAACAAACAAACAAACAAACAAAAAAAAACTGGCTTACACTGAGTATACTCTTTTGTAAAGTGCCCTGTCATTTTAAATACAAGAATCTATAAAGACATATAATGTTACTATTTAGATCTAGAAAAAATAGTTCAATATTTCTATTAAAGTTCAGCAAGGAAATATTGAAAGATATTTATCTTATTGCAGATATGAGGGGTTTTACTCATAGACATAAAAACAAATATTTAAAATTTGACTGTCTTTTAAAGAATTATAATTTTTTGAGTAAATATTCCCATAGAATCTTAATAGGAAAATGCAAGTCAATAAAACAAAAACATAAACCATGCATACATGTGTACATTAGCCAAATAACTGGGTTTATAAGGAACCTTATGTGGGTTATGCCAAGTTCGTGAGACCCCAAAAATGGACCACCAAGGAGCTGACTCACTGATGCAAATGCATAAGGCTTAATGTTAAGTTACAAGGCTTGGCAGCGACCCTGTCCAGCAAGCAGGCACAGCAGCTGCAGGAAAAGGGTGTCTGGCCTCAATTGTAAGGGGTTTTTAAAGGAAAAAAAAATTAGGGTGGCTCGTTCCTTGGCTGTTCAGTATTGGGTAAGAGTAGGCGACCTTTGGATTCATTGACCTGGGGGCTAGGGGAATTTCAAAATTGTTACTAACAGTAGCCCGCAAGAACAGTTGTGACGAGTAGATGCTGTTTATCAAAATCAGTCATTACCTGACTCTCCGGATGCGGTCATTTTGACCGGGATGGGCGTTCCTTGGAACTGTTTATGTTTCTTTGGCTGGAGCTGAATCAGCCTTGTGCCACGCAGGGAATTTCTTAAGGAGGCTTTTTCTTGCTCTTACAATGTCAACCAAATATTTTTAAATCTGTATATGAATAGGCAAAGCATACACAGAAATTTGGGGCATCTACATATAACCACATATGTGAAATTAATACTTGTCTTGTATAGAGATCAAAAAGACTAATAAAATAAGCAATAAAAAGTCTAAAAGTTGTTGGTAAGTGCTTACATTCAATACTATTGACAGTTGAGTGTCTTCTGTTTTTGTGCTTTTGTTTTGTTTTGTGAGACATGATTTCTTTGTGTTGCTTTGGATGTTGTCCTGGAATTCGCTGGCCTCAAATTCACAGAGATCCCCCTGCCTCTGCCTCCCAAGTGTTGGGATTAAAGGCATCGCCACCACCTCCCAGCAGGACTATTCCATAGTACTCCAGGGGCTATGAGTTGGAATATGTACAATCTGTAACACTCATCAAGATGGGCGTGACTTGGTCGTTATCTTTACAGAAAAAAATTCAGCTTACAAGACTGAGGCAGCAGGTTCTTGTCTTTGAGTGAGGTAAGCTTAAGCGACATATGGGACCCTTTGGAAACCATGGACAGAAAGGAGGGAGCAAAGGAAAGGAGGAGAGTGGGGAAAGGAAACGAAGAAACGAGAAAGGAGAGAAGGAAGGAAATTAGGTAGAAAGGAAGGGAGAGTAGGAGGGAGAAAGGAAAGGGAAGGAGGAAGACAAGACTAGAAGTTGGATCACACGCCTGTACTTTTAAAAGGGCCTACTGGCAAGGGGCGGGGCCGCTGCTCCAGGGCAGGCGTCAACAATGAGCAATTGCCTGCCTTTTCTGTGACGTCTGAGACTGAGGTAGAGAAATCCCTTGAGCTTAGGCGGTCCTGGCACACTCTAGCAATGGCATGAGAGAGAATCCTCTGCAGCGTCTCCTTTAGAGGTTCTAGGAGATTTCATCGATGGGGCTTTACGTCAGTCGAGTCTGGAGATGGTATGAGCCCATTTTGGCAGAGCCACAGCAGCCAGGATGCAGTGCGGGTCCCAGTATCGCACGTGGCAGTCGCAAGCGCAAAAGGAGCAGTTGGGACATCCACAGATCTCTGAGCCAGGTAGTAAATATACATCAAGTTTTTGGCATCATCTATGGCAAAAAAAGGAAGCTCTCATCTAAGTATACTTACCAAACTTTATTTTTGGGTGGGAAAGACAGTGATATCAAAGTCCGTGCTCTAGGGAGAATATGGTCTTTGCACAAATCATTTTTATGTCAGTCGAGGTACTTTGCTAATATCCTCAAAGACACTTGGAAAGAACGGCATAATGATATTATTCAACTGGAGATTAAGAACGAGGACATAGACCTCAGGTCCTTGGACTTTGTGTTGGGTTCACTGTACAGGGACGAGGACTTGCCACTAAAGCCCCTTCGAATTCCTCGTGTTCTGGCAGCAGCGTGTTTGCTTGAGGTAGAGGACGTAATTCGGCAATGTAATGACACCATGAAGAAAACCATTAATATGAAAACTGTGTGTTCATACTATCTAGCAGCAGAAACATATCGATTGAACTCTGTAAAGACTCGGTGCCTTGACTGGATTCTTTGCAACTTGATGACACACCCAAATGTTAGACTTTACAAACAAATTGATATAAAGATCATGTATCTACTTGTTTCATCATCGGACCTACTAGTGCTGCCAAAGGAAATTAATCTATATACCACCCTGAAAGGCTGGGTATTCCTTTATTTTAATCCTGGCTGGAAAGGTTCAGTGGATCGCCTCTCGGCTAGTGCCAACAGCTGGCTTAACAAACACATGGAATGTATTGATGACATCACTTTCCTTGAAAGTGAAGAAGGGCTAGTATTTCAACCAGTGTTTAAACAACTGAGGTTTCAGCATATCATCTGTGACCTTGCCTCCACTACTATTCTTGAACAAGATCGCCTAATACCTTTAGAATGGCTGACCCCTGTTTATAAACAGCAGTGGCTGACTTTGCTTCAGGCACAGCAGAACAGGAAAATTGGACCGAGAACCATCAATGAAAAAGAACTTGAGGGATGCAGCATGAGGTGTGGTACAAGGATCAGCAGAGAGGGCACATACTCCTGGAAGTGGTCAGGTTGCAGATTTAGCTTTCCTTTACATATCATCTTTACCAACCGTAATATCATTTTCAAGCAAAATTATCAGCAGTATGATAGCTCTACCTGCTTAAAACAGATACAAAATGTAGTATTCAGAATAACTTTGGTGTGCTTTGACGCTGATGGAAAAGTAACTTTCAGTAGGACAACTGGTCATAAAATCATTACCTTTGAAAATAACCAGGAGAAAAGTGTAATGGAATTAGATAGCAACAGTATAAGCTTCCCTTTATACATATTCTTCAACTTCCTGTTTGTATCATTAGCAAATACAGGAAACCTGTAATCTTTTAAGTTATTAGACCACAGGAGTAGTTTAAAAACATTGAATGACTCATAGAACAAGAAGACTGTGTTATGAACACCATCAAGATGACCGACAACAAAATGAAAACAAATCTTAGGAATCTGGTACCACCACAAATGACTGCTTTCCATCTTCCCTGTATTTCCATGCATTTCTGAAGAAAACTTAAACATCCAACAGAGGATTTGTCACAACAAATCAAAGGAAGCTGGTCTTTTGATTTTCCCTTACCATCAACAGTCAAGCTTTGAAAGGAAATAAGAGACGGTGTTTACAAGAAAAAACCATCTAAATAAATTTGACAAATAGATTTGACCCTAAAGCTGAGACAAAATAAAAAAAAAATTCTCTCCATTGCTGGAACTCTTATATCTTATGTATAAGCTTGCGCGATGTAAATCTTTGGTCAAATAAGACAATTGAGATTAGTCACTGTTGATGTATGCTTTCAAATAGCCAAATAGTGTCAGGTTTTTCCATATCGTGTAACATATAGTTTATTGTTACTTTAGAATGGTTTTTCAGATCATTTTTTACATGACTTGGATAACTTTTACTGCTGATTATCATTAAGGATATGTGCACATTAATATATATTTTCTTATAATTAGATATCATGTTGTATGCTATATAATAAAATGGCTTACACATCCAATGTATTTACATAGAAGCATATCTTTACATACACCTACTTATGTGTTTATGGAACTCTAAATATCAAAGAATTTGATAATAAGAAATTTGTTTAAATTTATAAACAAACCAGGAAATGAAAAATAGATCTTTATGATTACAATTATCTGACTATCAACAGACGAGTTGTTTCATAGTATCCTGTTCACATTCTCAGCCTTAGGTACTTTTCCTGTTGCTGTGATAAAATTCCCTTATGAAAGCAACTTAAGGGGGGGGGAGTTTATCTCACTCATACTTCAAGAGTATGATCCATCGTGGCAGGAGTTGGAAGCAGCTGGTCACAAATGTCTCCGATAGAAAGAGATGAGTGCTATGAAGTACTCAGCTTTCTCCATTGTCAAGCTGAACACTCTGGCTATCACAACTCAACCCCCTACCAACATGACACCAAAACACATCACTCTTCACCTGTAACCTTCCATGCTTTAGTCCTCATAGGATCACAACCATCTTATGGTATAAAATGCATTTAGTCCAACTTGAAAACTCCCTATAACAGTTCCAACACTTTCGTTCATTCCTTTGAATTATCTTGATTACTTTTCTATCTTTCATAGATATCTTTTGTTTTTATACTCATGGCCTCCCCCCAACTTCTGGGCCTCTCTTCTAACATCCCCTACCAACTCCATTTGTTTTTTATATATAATCGACAGTGTACAACTTGTTGTCCAGATGCACATGGTTGTAGGGCTGCCTACTGTACTATGGACAACCTACCAGGGACCCTATCTCTGAAGAAAACTGACTTTCTCTCCCCAGACAGTTCTCAACTGCCTGTAGCTAATCAGCCAGGATTGGAGCCTTGTGAACTGCTCCATCACCTATGCTGGAATATTGACTAGATAGACCACATGCAGGCCTTGTGTGTTGTGTATGCAACTATAGCTGTTGATAATTGACTGTCATTGCCTGTCATGTCTAAAAGACATTGCTTTGAGACAGTCCTCCTTGACTTCTAGATCTTACAGTCTTTCGGCCACCGTCTTCTGCAGTGTTTCCTGAACCATGGGAACTGAAGGAGGAGGAGGCAGAAGAGGAGGAGGAGGAATTGTAATGTTGTGGAGTGGGCATGCCAAACATTTCCACATAGGGGAAAACTCTGTAGTTTCTTTAATTGTGAACATACAAAATAAAAAGAAGTTCTATACATCTAGGGAAAACACTTTCTTAGGCAGTTGCCTTTGAACAAAAAGGAAGGTGTTCTCCCTGAACTCTCTGTCTTTAAAAGTATTAGGATCATCACAGGATGGAGTCTCCAAGGACTTGTGCTTTGCCCTCAGAACACATTTCTCTTGGTCTCAGTGCAGCACAGCTTCCCCGGTAGTGCTGATGTCTCTAAGAGTCACAATTGCTTTCTCAGCACTAGCCTGAACAGGGAATCCTGTTTCTAAAACTTATTTTATTTATGTGCCTGGTGTTTTCAACTGTATGTATGCCTGTACACTACTTGTATGCCTGGAGCCCATGGAGGCCAGAAAAGGCACTGGATCCCCTGGGACTGAAGTTACAGATGTTGTGAGGAAGTATGTGGGTGCTGGCAATTGACTCTGGAAGCTCTGGAAGGGCAGTCAGTCCTGGGAACCACTGATCCCTCTCTCCAGCCTATGCTTGCCTATCTTGATATGATCTCTGCAAAACAAACTGGTCATTGTCTTTAAATTGAGCTTCATTCAGGCTCTCAGAAGATGGAGATAATGAAGGCCAAAATGTCATGATAGCGTTCCTTTTGAAACCTTATGAGGTGGCCTCTAGTGTCTCCATGTCTCTCAGAGTTCTTGTCTTTCAAGCGTCTCGAAGATTTGCCCATGAAACTCTCCTTCCAGCATGGGAAAACTTTCCTAGTCCAAAGTACCAAAGTCTTGCATGTTTCAGCCCAGAACCATTAGAGAGGGAGGCCAAGAAATCACTCAGGTCCTTTTATTCTTTAAAGCTGCAGCTCCGGTTGTAAAGAAAGGAAGCTATGGATGAACAACCCACGTGGAGTTTATTTATCAGAAGAGGGGGGAGGATGGGAGTTGGGTTGTCAGCCAACCCAAGAGGAGCCAGAGAGAGAGAAGGGGGGGAAGGTTGGACCTTTTAAAGGGAAGGCTGCGCATGTGCACTGGGGTTTCACGCATGTGCAGAGTCTTCTCCCAGGCCGTAATTCGTGGTGGGTGACATGGTGATGACGTAGCACATTTTCCTGTGCGTGCCACGCCTGTGGTTATGGGGCGGAGCCATCCAGGAGTATGTTCTTACAATCCCGGCTGTTGTTTATTGTAAAAGGTAGGGAACTGGGCGTGGCAGGTTAGGGAAGTAGGAACGAAGAAATCTCAAGGCCTCTTCCTGATGACCTGGGGGCTTTTACCATCTTTGGGGGGATCTGAGACGGTTGGGGTGCTGCCATGTCCTGGGGTAGATGGTTGTTTCATAGCAGTCTGGGCTGTATGGAACTCCCTGGTGCCTCTTAGACCTGGCAATATGTTGGCAGAGCAGAGGACAAGTTTGAGTTTAGAAAAAAATGTTTTTCTTATGTCCTGGTATTTGAAGGAAGATTGTAATATGAGGGCGGGGTTCCCGAGGTATCCCAAGATGAGGGAAGGGAATTGGGGACCGGGGAAAGGTTGAATATTACCTTGAGTGAATCTGACCTTTTTGGATCTGATTCAGGTCCCTGGAACTTATAAGAATCCTTAAAGTTTGTGAAAACATAAAGATTAGACACATTACATCATATCTAGGTGATATGGAATCTTTCTGGTTACCTTTACCCAGAAGGCACCAACATTTGGTGGTAACTGCATCTTTAGATCCTTGGCTTTTAGTCTGGCATTCCCATAACAACAGCTAATCAGTTGGATTCAGAGTTTTAAGTGAGTTATTGTGGGATACTTAGGAAATTGATGAGCAGGTTGTAATTAGAATCAGGAGAGTTTAAATCAGCCTTGTAGAAATGGAGCATTATTCTTCTGAAATGGGAGGCAAAGTAGATGATTTTGGTGTCCTCTGACGCTTAAGGATACAGCGTAGTGTTGCAGAAACTGTGTATGAAGGGTGAGTCTCAGGTGGAGAAGTAAAGGGCTTGAGGTGGGATACGTGAATCCAGTGGGGAAGGCCCTCAAGCTTAGCTGCTGTTGGAGTGACAAGAATTACTTTGAAGACAGTAATTATTTAGGAGACAGGGGGAGGGGCTCTGGTCTGGAGGAGAAAGAACTACTTGAACCCCGATATTAATTGGGGAGGTACAGGGGGTAGCACATGGTCGAGGTAGAGAGTGGTCAGCAAATTCCCATAGGAGGGAACGGAGATGATGAAGTAAAGGTGTAAGCAGGTGGTCAGGGAGAGGTGAGAGTTTAGGTGAGTGACCAGGTGTTAGAGCCGGCCGCCCATACATGAGTTCAAAGGGTGAAATGGAAAGTGGTTGTTTAGGGAGAGCCCTAAGCCTGAAAAGGGTCAGAGGCAGAAGCTTTACCCAGTCAAGGTGAAGAAGTTCCTGTGACATTTTAGTTAGAACAGTCTTTAAAGAACGGTGAGTTCGCTCTACCTTCCCTGAGGACGGGGGGGGGGGGGGGTGTGATATGGAAAATGAAAATGCCATGGAATATTGAGAACTTTAGACAGGGTTTGAGAGATCTGAGAGGTAAACTCAGGACCATTGTCTGACTGAAGAGAGGCTGGAATCCCAAACCGGGGAATCATTTCCCTGAGAAGGATGTTAGAGACTGTCTGAGCTTTGTTGTTAGTAGTAGGAAATGCCTCTACCCATCCTGAGAAAGTATCTACTAGTGCCTGGAGGAATTTAACACACCTGACTGTGGGTAAAGTCAAGTTGCCAGTCAGTCCCTGGGAGAGAGCCCCTAGCCTGGTGGGTGGGAAAACGGGAGTTACCATATCTGGACTTAGGGTTTGACATCTGACAGGTTTTACAAGAGGCAGTGATAGTTTTTAAGAAATTTAAGTCCTCAGTAGTAGGTTGGAGGTGAGCCTTGACAAACAGAGAAAGAGCTTACTGTTAGGGTGGAAGAGCTGGTGTAAGTAGGACAGAATTTGTCGAATGTCAGGAGGTGGCTGTGAGGATGTTGGTTGTAGTGTATGGACTCCCTGTGGTGGGTGAGGTAGATCTGGGCCTTGGAGGGCTGTAGCCCTAGCTGCTTCATTAGCCCAGTTGATGCTGCTAGAGATAACAGAGCTGTCAGTCTGATGCTAGAGATCACAGAGCTGTCAGTCTGATGTGACCTACAGGGAAAAAATCCTATAGCTTTAGAGAGGTGAGAGGCCTTTAGCATGGCTATAATATAACCTGAGTTAGCTATGGATCCTCCTCTTGTAGTAAGTAGCCCACATTCCTTCCAAATAGCTGCATGGGACAGGAGGATATGAAAAGCATATTTAGAGTCAGTGTAAACATTTAGAGAATGTCCTTGGGCCAGTGGGAAGGCACGGATGAGGGCTATTACTTCAGACTGTTGGTTACTAGTGTGGGCAGGGAGTGCCCTTGCTTCCACCACCCTGGTATCTGACACTATGTCATAGCATGCTTTATGGGTCCCCTCATGTAAAAAAGGAGCTGCCATCTGTGTGCCAAGTATAGGTGGCCTGAGGTAGTGTGCCCTTCTGTATGTGTGAAAGATGGGTCAATAGTTCCTCCAAGGTTTCAATGCAGGGATGAGCAGGAGAACAGTTAGTATTAGGTTGAGGTAGAAGATTTGAGATATTAAGGGGTGGGTAAGATTGGAAACTAAGCGTGGAATCTTCTACTAATGCCACCTGGAGGGAAAGAACTCGGGAAGGAGGTAGAGTTTGTAAGCCTCTATAGGTTAGATGAGACAGGTTGTGGTGGGAGAAGACAGTGATGGGTGACCCAAAGGTTAATTTCTTTGACTCACGGATAAGGAGCTCAGCAGCTGCTAGAGCACGTATGCAGGATGCCCACCCTTGAGTAGTTACGTCTAGCTTCTTCGACAAATGTGCTACAGGTGCAAAGGAAGGTCCTAGCTGGTGACCTAGAACTCCAAGGTCAAATCCTTCTTTTTCTGTTACTTAGAGGGAGAAAGGACGAGTTAAATCTGGTAGATGAAGAGCACGGGCCTCCAGGAGGGCCTGTTTAAGTCTCTGAAAAGGCTTAGTAACAGGGTTAAGGAGAGGTTCATGTGGAGGTCGGAGAGCCGCCTCATACAGGGGGCGGGCAAGCAGGGAGTAAGAGGGGATCCAGGTATGTAAGAAACCAGCTATTCCCAGAAATGATAAAATTTCCTCTTTAGTAGAAGGAACCATAAGAGACTCGATTAAGTTTTTCTGTCTATAGTAATAGCTTTGTGAGTTGGGGTAATGATTAGTCCCAAGTAGGTGACTTGAGGATTATCCAATTGAACCTTAGAAGGTGAGACTCTGTAACCCCTGCTAGACAGGAAATTTAGGAGAGTGGAGGTGTCAGTCCGGCTAACTTCCAAGGAGGGGCTACAAAGTAAAATATCATCTACATACTGTATGAACTTAGATTTAGGGAAAGCCAGAGAGAGCAGGGCAGAAGCCAGGGCCTGACCAAAAAGGTTTGGACTGTCCCGGAAGCCCTGAGGTAGGACAGTCCGGGTAAGCTGAGTGGAGGCATGAGTATCGGCGTCAGTCCAGGTGAAAGCAAAGATGTTTTGAGATTGGGTGTGGAGGGGGTATAGAGAAAAAGGCATCCTTAAGGTCTAAAACTGAGAAGTGAGATGTCCCTGGGTGAATGAATAGTAGAGAGGAGTGTGTAAGGGTTAGGAACCACAGGATGGGGGGGGGCACTACCTCAGAGTTAATGAGCCAGAGGATAAGTCCCATTAGGTTTTTTAATGCCAGTATAGGGGTGTTAAAGGGGGAGGAGGTAGGACCAAGCAACTTTTTCCTTTGGATAATAGGTTTAAGTCCCTTAAGGCTCTAGAGTGGGAGTGGGTACTGAACTTAAGCCACATACCTCGAGGGGTCCTGTAACTGAATGACAATGGGGGGATGGTGTCTAGCCTCAGAAGTGTTTTGGGTGTCCCAGACCTTGGGGTATACCTGAAAGGCTGGGAAAGGAAATGATGTACTGGAATCTGTAGGGTGAGTAGCTAGGAGGAGGAGGAGGAGGAGGGGAGCTGCTGGCTAGTCTGGAGTCAGGCGTATGTGGGGAGCAAAATAAATAGAAGCTCCTACCTTAGCTAAAAGATCCCTCCCTAGTGAAGGCACCGGACAAGTTGGTATAAACAAAAATGAATGAGTGACGGGAATCCCCCTAAAAATACAGCTAAGTTGTGGAGTCTGCTGAAGTAAGTAAGGACATCCCCCTACCCTGACAATAGGAAGACGAGAAGGAGAGGTGGGTCCCCAAAACTCCTTTAGGACTTAGTATGTAGCACTGGTGCCCAAAAGGAAGGAGATAGACCGCCCTTATACTTTAATGTCTACCCGGGGCTCCCTTTCTGAGATAACAGTAGTTGGATTAAGAGAGCCTGGGCCTTGTCATTCATCGTCCTCATCCATAGCCAGTGTTAAGAGATCAGCTGGAGGGCAGTCTGTGTTTGATGTCCTCTTGTCTTGGTGAGACACGGGGACAGTCCACTAACCAATGGGCCTCTTCCCGGCATCTGGGACACGGCTTGCCTGGTGCTCGGGGATTTGGACAACCCAGGGTCCAGTGCCCTTCCTGACCATACTTGCAGCATGGACACTGTGGTCCTCAGGCTCCGGGGGGCAAGGGTCCCCGGGCAGATACCGAGGCCAGTCCGACGGCTTCAGCTAGCATCTGGTATTTGTGCTTAAGGGCCTTAATATCTCTCCCATCACACCTTAAATGCCACTCTTAGGGCTGCATCCTGTGGAGTTAGGGGTCCTCTCTCCAAATTTTTAAGTTCAGTTCTAATGTCAGGGAGGCTATGAGAAAAAAGTATGTCATAAGAAACAGTTTCCCTCTGGTGCCTCAGGGTCTAAGTAAGTATACTGCAAAAAGGCCTGTTTTAGGCGCTTCAGGAACTGAGAGGGATTCTCTGATTTGCCCTGAACTGTATCTAGGAACTTTTCATAATTTATGGGTTTTAGGGCAGCCTTACGGAGACCAGTCATGAGGCAAGTTATAAATTGGTCTCTAGCCAAAATACCACCTGCCATGTTGTAATCCCAGTTTGGGTCCTGCTCTAGGTCAGCATCATTCCCGGTGGGGTGAGCTGGCTGGGTTTGATGTATTTCATCTGCATATGCCTTCCTGTAATCCCAAACTCGCTTGTACTGCTCATGTAGTAAATTGTTACTTAAAATCATGAAAATATCATGGAAAGTAAGACTATAAGACTGAGCAATGTACTGAAACTCCTTTATAGAGGCAGTGGGGTTAGTGGTGTAGGATCCTAATCTGTGCTGAATCTGAGAGAGCTCTGACAGTGGAAAAGGGATGTGGACTCTGACCACGCCATCTACACTGGCTACCTCACACAGGGGAAGACTGTGGCCAGACCGGTTTTGGCAAATCGAGATCCTGTAGAAGGAGGGGTGAAGGTAGGAGCCAGGGGTGGGCGGTTGAAAGAGGCTGAGTCAGCAGAAGCTGGAGCAGGAGCGGTTGAAGCAGAAGAAGAGATAGGAGGGTCGAGGGTCTTAGCAGAGGCTTCAGAGGACTTGGTTAGAGGTTGGAGATGAACAGGTGGAGTTTCGTCAGCTGGATCTAAGTCGGTAAGATTTACTTCAGGCTTAGATTCCATAGCCAGATAAGTGGGGATGAGGAGGGACAGAGAGAGTGTTTAGCAGATAGATAGAAAAAAGCCTGTACAGAAGGTAACTCCTTCCATCTTCCAGTTTGCTGACAGAAGTTAGATGAATCCTGCAAAACCTGGGGTTCTAGAGTTCCATTTGTGGGCCAGTGAGACTGGTTCTCTAAGGAATACCTAGGCCATTTTTAGTACTGTGATATGTGAGTCTGGATGCCTTAAAGAACAGCATGAGGCGTAAGGGCTTTAAGTTCTCTAAAAGACATCCCAGTGGAGTGGATGGGCTTATCTCCTTTGTTGGTTTATTTCCCATGGGTGAACAAGTTAAAAACCGGAAAAAGCTCCTCTCCAGATGCCCTCGGCCCATGGAAATTGCTGAGGGGCTTAGCCCGATAGACCCCGGGTCTGAATAGGGACTCAGCTTTCCCGAAGAACAAAAAGAAAACAGAAGAACCCAACCATCCTACAGCGGCTAGCCACCAAGTGTATTGATAGGGCCACCCTTAGGAAATAAGCCAGGAGTGATTGTTGGCAAAGGGCATCAACCATGACCATGAAGATCGTGGCTGGGTGCTCCCCTGCCTCCAAGAAGACCAAAAGGGTGCAGGGCACTCAAGGGTCAATCCTTCGGGTTCAGGGAGACGTGTACGCCAACTGAAAGGGGGTAACCTTACCGAATAGGGTCGGGTGTTGGATGCAGAGTCCCAGCAAACTGGTGAGATGGAGTCTACCTTGTTGATCCCCTTGTAAGTGTCCCCTTGTCTTACCATGTGCCCACCAGCGGGCTGCTGGAGAAAGGACAGGGAGAGAGCCTTTCCACGTGCTAGGCGCCAAATGTTATTCTTTTATGCTGCAGCTGCGGTTGTAAAGAAAAGAAGCTAGAGATGAACAACCCCCGTGCAGTTTATTTACCAGAAGAGGGGGGAGGATGAAGTTGGTTTGTCAGCCAACCCAAGAGGAGCCAGAGAGAGAGAAGGGGGTGGGAGGTGGCCGGAACTTTTAAAGGGAAGGCTGCACATGAGCGCTGGGATTTCACGCATGTGCAGAGTCCTCATGCAGGCCATAATGGGTGGTGGGTGAAGTGGTGGTGATGTAGCATGTTTTCTTGTGCGTGCCCTGCCTGTAGTTAGGGGGCAGGGTCATCCAGGTGTATGTTCTTACAGCTTCCTCACAGCAACAGCCCCACTTCTCTACCACTTTATGTCTTAGTTTCTTTTCCTGTTGCTGCTCGAGAAAGTCTCCCCCAAAGCAACTTAAGACAGAAATGGTTTGCTTCACAATTCAAGGATACAGTCCACCATGCCGCAGCTGGGCTTCACAGACTTCCAAGGCAACAGGAGCTTGCAGTAGCTAGTCACATTGCAGCTACAATCAACACATGATAAATGCTGTGTAAGCTCTCAGCTTGCTTCCTCTATGTTCTACAGTCTAGGATTCCCCAAACAGGAAACCAGGTCCCCTATAGTGGGCAGGTCTTCTACCTCAATTAGATTAATTAACATACTCCCTCAGGCATGCCCAGAGGAGGCCCCTTTCCCAGGTCATTATAGTCAAGTTGACAAAATCAAGAATCACACTCTATTTGTTGTATTTGACCTTTCCATTTTATTGATTTAATCTTCAATTTTTATATTTTTTAACTTTCAACATAATTTGTTATTGATTCTTTGGAAATTTCACATCATGAACTCCAATCCTGCTCACCCCCTAGTCCCTTCCTATCTGCTCCTCCCCCCTTGCAGAATGCCACCCCCAAATAAATTAAAAAGAGAACAAAAATCCCACCCTGCCCCTCCATCTTTCCAACTCCTTTTCAAACATCCTAGTGGCATCTGGAGCTGCCAGGTGTCTTGAAGTACGCTCCTTTTGTCCAATCATCCCCACCCACAAAATGTTCATTGCAATGAGTCACTAGTCTGGTTTCTGGCACACCATCACCACTGGGCCCTCATGAAATCTCCTCTCAGATATTCTGTTGTTGCCCCGAGTCATGGAGATTCTGAGGTTATCATTCTGCACTTTGTGTACTCCAGCAGGTCAAAGATGGGGTAGCTGCTGGTTTGGACCAGCCCAACGCCCAGGAGGTGACTCTGGGTGGTCGTTGAGCTTGTCAATCTCGGCCTTTCGGACCACCCCCTTGGGCGAGGGGCAGAGCCAGCTCTCCTAGGCCCATGCCATTGGGGCCAGCTCTTCCATGCCTATCTTGTGGGGTGGAGCCATCGCTCCTGAGTGCTAGAGTCAGCTCTCCCGTGGAGGGGGTAGCATCAGCTCTCCTGCTATAGTGTTCAAATAGGGGCAGGGCCAGCTATCTATGGGCCAGTGAAGGATAGGGCTGTTTCAGGACGGTCCTTGGATTTCAACACAAGTGTCCTATGACCACCTGTCAACACAAGCAAGGGACATCAAACCTGACCATGGCTGCTGATGGGCCACGGACCCAGGCTTGGCTCACAGCAGCCGCCTGGGCCCAGCTCCATGTAGGGAGGCCCAACCCCCTTGGAAAGGAGGCCCTTGGACACCAACATGGCCACAGGTGTCAGCCCAGGCCCCTGGCATTGGCATTGCTTTCGATGTTTTCAGGAGCCCCAGACATCACCACAGACCCTAGTTGCCGGAGGGACACGTTCCCACACATTGTCCTAGGCAGCAGCCTAGATCCCAGGTGTCTGTGTGGCCTTTGGAGGCACCAAGGACCATAGACATCGCAGAGCCTGGTGGTGGTAGGACCTCGGACCCAGACATGGTTCCATGCAGCAGCCCAGGCAAGGGTGTCATCGTGGCCCCCTCTGGCAGCACAGCACACCCAAATGAGCATGACCCAAACAGGAATCCCATACCCCTGGCATCGACTCAGTCCCTCCCTGGCTGTGGTAGGACCATGAACCCAGATCTAGCCCCTTGCCATAACCCAGCCTTGGATGTCATCCTGGCCCCAGGTGGCAGCACAGTCCATCCAAATTATAGCTCCAGCACAAGCATGGTCCTCGGAGAGCAACGTGGACTCGAGTGTTTGACCAGAATCTAATCGTCTACAAGGCTTTCAGTGGTTACCGAAGTCTTGGACATCAACACAAACCCTGGCTGTTGCAGTGGTATGGATCCAGCCAGACACGGTTGATGGCAGCTACCCAGGCTCAATGTCATCATATCCCCCAGGTGGCACCACAGGCCAATCAGATATACATGACTCTGGTGGCAGAGTGGCCCATGGATACCACCATGGTCAGTGGTCAGAGGTCATGCTGTTCAACATAAACCCTGCTGTCACAGACCCAGATATAGCTGTAGGCAGCAGGCCAGGCCCCAACATCACACTGGTAGTGGGTGCAAGTAGGATGCCAAAATCAGTCCATTCTTCAGAGTCCTTGCCTTTTCAGAACTGTGTCTTACCACAGCACATGAACCATCTCTCTCTCTCTCTCTCTCTCTCTCTCTCTCTCTCTCTCTCTCTCTCTCTCTCTCTCTCTCTCTCTCTCTCTCTCTGTTCCTGATTGCATAAGCATATACGTGCTTGACAGTCCAACTGTGGCACCACAAGTAGGCAGGAATGTGGGTGTTTCAGGCAGGCTGCACCATGAGGACCCATGGTTCCCCATGAGAATCTTTTGCTTCTAAAACCTTTATTTTCAATTGGTGAATACATATTGTAAAGATCATTTTGTTTCATAAAGACAGTTTCTTTCTTTCTATCTTTTTTTTTTTTTGAGACAGGGTTTCTCCGAGTAGCTTTGGAGCCTACATATAGAGAGTTTCTTTTAAGTATGCTATTACTATACTCATTTTTCAAATTCTTACTTTGTTCAGTTTCTCTCTTCTTCTTCCTGCTACACTTTTCCTTGTTTGTGTCTGCTTCCATGTCATATATATGTCCTAAAAATGCTCTATATTTCTATACAAAATATAGGTTTCATAAATGAAAGAAAATACAATACTTATTTTTCTGTGTCTCAATTTGCTTAATATTACGATCTTAGGGTGTGTCCATCTTCCTAGAGACTATATAATTTCATTCACTTTTAAAATCTCATTTTATTAACATTTTCAACAACATATTGCAATCATATACTTTCCACTCCCTGACTCCTCCCAGATCGTCTTCACTTCTCTTCCCATGTAAATTCATGTTCCCCCTCTCTCTGTGTCTCTTTCTCCCTTTAACACACACACACACACACACACACACACACACACACACACACACACACACACAACTCACACAAACACCCACAGAAAGACAGAGAAAACAACAACAAAGAAAAAATAAAACAAACCTGAAACCGGAAAAAGGCAAAGTATATAAATTTGTGAAAGCTTCCAAAGTAATACAGTTTCGTATGACTTTTCAAAATGCCTTTTGCAGTAGTTGCCACACCCCTACACACACATTCCCTCTTTACCTTGCCTTCCTATACCACTTCCTATTCAGTCCTTCTAGTGTTCATCTATCTCCTCATAAGATTATATTTTCCAAGTTGTGGAGAGGGAGGAGGGTTGAGTAAAGGAGCAAAGACAGGGATGGAGAGACCTGCAGCAACAGTGGACTTGACCTACTGATAGAATGGAGATCCCAGTCATAAAGCTGGGGAAACAGCATTGGACCAAACCAACCCCCAAGGAAGTGTGTACCAGCTAGGAGTCTAAGTTAGTCTAAGGATCCTCTAACAGCGGAGCCAGTCTTTATCCTTAGAGCACAAATGGACTTTGGGAGCCCATTCCCTATGGAGGGATACTATTGCAGTCCAGACACAGCAAGGAGGGCCTAGGCCCTCCCCCAAAACATATGACAGACTTTGAAGGTACTTGGTGGAGAGCCTCACTATCCCCAGGGAGGAGTCAGGGTGTCGGTTGGGTTGGGTAGGAAACATGGGAGGATGGGAGCATGAGGGAATGGGGGGATGGATATGTAAATATGAGTAATTAAAAATAAATAAATAAATATGTTCCATTGCATAAATGTATCACATTTTCTTTTTCCATTCATTACTTATTGGTCAGCTAAGCCGTTTCCAATTTCTGGCTATTATTAATGTAACAAGAAAGAACATGAATGTGCAAGTGTCTCTGTAGTAGGATGTAGAGTCATTTGGGTATATGTTCAAGAGTGGTATAGCTGGATGTTATGGTAGACCAATTTTAAGCTTTCTGAGAAACCGCTACAGTGATTTCCATAGTGGAGGTACAGGTTTGCACTCCCATCAGCAATGAATAAATGTTCCTCTTTCCCAACATTCTCACCTGCATGTACTGTCATTTGATTCACTGATCTTGGACAACCTGACTAGAGTAAGATGAAGTCTCAAAGTGGTTTTAATTTCCAGTTCCCTGATGGCTATAGATGTTGAGTTTTCAGTTATTTGTGTTTCATCTTTTGAGAAATCGCTTTACTTTTATGCTCCCTGCTTTTTACTGGATGTATTTGCTTTCTTGGTGTTATTTTTTAAAATTTGTAGTTCTATAAACAATCTAGACACTAACCCTCTATCTCCCATGTATTACTGGTAATGGTTGTTTCCCGTGTAGTAGGCTGTCTCTTTCTGAAGGATTCTGTCCTTTGCCAAACAGAAGATTTTCAGCTTCATGAGATGCTATTTATTAATTGTTGTGTGCCTCTGTGTGTTCTGTTCAGAAAGTCTTTTCCTGTGCCAACAAATACATGGGTATCCCACACATTCTCTTGTATCAGATTCAATGTATCTGGTCTTATACTGAGGTCTTTGATCCACAAGAAGGTGAGTTTTTTTGCAGGGTGATTAATGTGAATCAATTTGTATTTCTCTATATGCAGACATATAGTGTGAACACCATCATTTGATCAAGGTGTTTTTTTTTAACACTGTTAAATTTTGGTTTCTTTTTCACAAATCATGCGACTGGATTTACTTCTGGGTCTTAAACTGGATTGCATTGATCAACATTTCTGGGTTTGGGTTTTTTGTTTGTTTGTTGCCAATACCATGCTGTTTTTTTTACTATAGCTTTGAAATATAGCTTAAAATTGGGAATGGCTAGATAAACAGAAGTTCTTCTTAAAAAAAAACCCAATATTCTTAAATGTGTTAGCTCTCCATGGCTTTGTTTGGTTTGGTGCAGTTTGGTTTCCATATGAAGCTGAGACTCATCCTTTCAATATCCATGAAGAAACATATTAGCAATTTGATGGGGATTACATCAAATCAGTAGATTTATTTTGTTAGGATAACCACTTTTACTATATTACTACTACCAATGCATGAGCATGGAAAATGTTTCCCTCTTCTGTTGCCTTTTTCAATTTTTTCTTCAATGTGTTAAATGTTTTATTGCATAAGTCTTTCGCCTGCTTGGATGATGTTGCTCCAAGATATATTTTGAGACTCTTGTGTAAGTACTGTTGCACTGATTTCTTTTTCAATATCGTTGCTATTCGTATGAAGGCTACTACTGTGTGTGTGTGTGTGTGTGTGTGTGTGTGTGTGTGTGTGTGTGTGTGTGTGTATGCTAATTTTACATACTGTTGCTCTGCTCCAAGTTTTTTTTAGCTGTAGAAAATTCCTTGTGTAGTCTTATGTTCTTTTATGTATAAAATCATACCATCTGCAAATAAGGCCACTTGGATTTTTCATTTCCTGTTTGAATCTCTGTGATCTCCTTCAGCTATCTTACTGCTCTTGCTAAGACTTCAAGTAGATATTGAATTGGAATGGAGAGAGTGGACAATCTTATCTTGTTCCTCAATTTAGTGCAATAGCTGTGGTTTTTCTCTCGGTTTAGGACAGTGTTGGCTGTGGGTTGTTTTTGCCTTCTAGTACCTTTTGTAGAGCTGGGTTGGTGGACAGAATTTGCCTAAATTTGTTTTTAATTATGAAATACTTTCTTCCTCCATCAGTTTTGATTGATAATGCTGCTGGATAAAATAGTTGGGTGTGATTTGGGAAACTTCCATTCAGGCCCTTCTGTCTTTAAGAGTCTCCACCGAGAAGCCAGGTAGGTGTTAGTTTAATGGATATGCCTTGATATGTGACCTCATCTTTCCCCCTTGTAGCTTTTAATATGCGTTCTTACCTCTATACGTTTAATGTCTTGGTTATTATTTATATTGGGAAATTTCTCTTGTGGTTCTATTTGGTGTTCTGTATGCCTCTTGTACATTGATAGGCATCTCTTTCTTCACAATGGGGATTTTTTTCTATGATTTTATTAAAAATATTTTCCCTGTCTTTGAACTGTGTTTAGTCTTCTTTCTCCATAACTGTCATTCATAGATTTGATGTTTTCACCTTGTCCCAGATTTCCTTGATGAGTTGTGATTGCAATTTTTACTTTTTGGTTTAACATTTTCTTTGACTGGCTTATGTATTTTGTCTCCTTTGTCCTCATGACTTTCGTGTCTTTTTATCTGTTGGTGAGGTATTCCTCCAAGTTGATTGTATGAGATGTTGAAATTTTCACTTTCATTTAACACATTTTTTTCATTTTGTGTTTTCTTTAGTGATCCTGTTTCTTTGGTAAACTATTTTCATTCCTTAAATAAGTTTTATGCCTTAATTCAGCTGTTGGTTTGTGTTCTCATGGTCTTTATTAAGGCATTTATCCATATCCTCTTTAATGTCTTTCAACGTATCATAAATAGGTATTTTGAAATGCCTGTCTTGTGTTCAGGCTAAATTGTTTTTCTGAGGGCTGTTGCAATAAGGTTGTCGGCTTTTGGAAGAGGCATTTTTGTCTTGGTTGTTTGTATATATCTAGGTATCTGTAGTCATGATGTTTGAAGTGTGTCTTGGTATGGATATCTACTCTTGTCTTTGTTAGGTGTGTTTTCTGTTATTTGCTTGCTTTTGTGCTATGGGTATGTGTATTCCCTGAATTCCAGGCAAAAGCAGTGCCTGTGGGGTCATTTCTGTGCCCACCTAATATGGTGGCTCTGGGGTCCTTCATAGAGAACTATTCTTCCAGGAAGTGAGAGGTCACAAAGAAATGGAGCTAAGTTAGCAGGATGGTGGGAACCTTGGGGAAGTAGTAGTGGAACCCTGGGTCTGCACCAAGAAGTCAAGTCCCTATGGGGTTGGAGTGGGCCTGTCAGAGGAGCTTTTGTAGGCATGCTGCAGCAGAACTGAGAGTAAGTCTGGAGAGGCCAGAATGAAAGATGAAAGTCACCTACATGAGTACTAGCCTAGTGTGGTGGTTGTGGGTCCCTGATAGAGAGCAGTTCTTCAGGTCAGTGGAGTTTCAAAGGAATGGAGATGGAGCATTAGGAAATGCTAAAAGTGGAGAATAATCAATTTTTTATTTTTATAAATTAGTAAAGCTGTCATATGTACATTTGCCATGACTTCTTCATCCATTCACCTGATGTTAGATTCCCAAGCTGATTCCTTAGCTTAGATATTGTTAATAGTGAATCAATAAAAATGGTTGTGCCACTATCTCTTTTGTAAGCTAACATACTATCCTTGGTTCATGTAGTAAGGAGTCCTATATTTGATTCTTATGGGAACCTCATTTGTAATTTTGGGGAGAATTCTATACTGATGTTCAAAGTGAGTTGACTAATTTACACTCCCATGAATTTTATATCTGGCATTCCCTTTCTCTGGATCACTTCCAGCATTTATCGTTGCTTAACATTTTAGGCTTTCCTCCCTTGAGTGAGATAAAGTCATGATGTAGTTTCAATATTCATTTCCTGTGAGACTAATGATGTTGGACCTAATTTCTTAGCCATTGATACTCCATCTTTGGTGAACTGTTTGTTCATTTCAGTAGTCCATTTTGAGTAGGCTTTCTGAATGCTTCATTTTTAGATTAATATATACATATATATTCCATATATGTAATACAAATTACACAGATTCTAATCATCTGTCAAAGATCTATTTATCACTGTACAGGCATGCTATAGTTCAATTCTAGTATCTGCTTATTGTTGTACAATATCTTTTTAATTTCATACAGTATTATTTGACAAGATAGTATTATATCCTGAGCTTATGGAGCCCTTTCCAGAAAGTTCTTGTCTGAGCTTAAATTTATCTGTTTTAATGGAACAGTTTCAGACCTTTTATTTAATTTCATTTTATGTAGTATTATCTCCAATCTACATCTCTATTAAAATGTAATTTCCCCCTTTGCTTTTCTCCTTCCAATTCCTTCCATGTACCCTGACTCATCTCCTCTCTAATTCATGACCTCCTCTTTTTCTTTAAATGTATTTATCACATTTATTAACACATAAATATATAAAACAACCTGATGCATCTTCTTTCGTGTTACTTGTATTGTTTAATTTCAGGGATAAACACTTTGTGTTTAATAACCACTTAGGGGTCTCATTACTGGGGAAGACTATTTCTCCCACTCTCAGCCTCCCATAACTATCTGTAGTGCTTTGCCTAGGGGTGAGGATCCCTGCGATTTCTTCCTTTCATCTTAGCATGTCTATAGGTCGTGTACTTGCTCAGCTTGTGCCTAGGTACTCCTGTTGGTAAGATGGCATGTGTGAAGCATCTCTGTCCTCTTTAGGAGACAAAATCTCACTGCAGACTTCCTGGAACTTTGGCTTTTACAATCTTTCTACTCCTCTTCCATGATGTTCCCTGAGCCTAAGGTACAAGCATTGTAGTGTAGATGTGTTCATTTGTTTTGGCAACCTCGCTATCAGTTGTTCTTTGTATTTTGAGTAGGTGTGGTGTTTTGTAATGGTCCCTGTGCTGCAAAGAAAAAAAGGATGAGAGCCACACTCATCCGTGGGAGGTCAGATAAGTATTTAGAATACAATTAGGAATTATGATGGGTTAGTAGAAGTGCCATAGAAAGTCCTTCTTTATTCTACATGACCTCACTAGCCCTGGAACTTGGATATGTTTCCAGTACCAGGTGTAATTTCCTTCCTGTTGAACAGGCCTTAAGTCTGAATGGACTGCTATTGGTTATTGTCAAGATATGATCTTCCTATTGCACTTTTAGTGTATACTGTCATGCTGGTCATTTTTGTGGTTCATAGGTGTCACAGTTGGTTAGGACTACTAGTTGCTTCCCTCCCTTGAAGCTTGAATAGCACCTCTGATATTATGAAATTTAATGTTCATCGTAGGCTGTCTTCAGGTTAGATCCAGCTCAAGTCCTCTGATTTCTGGGTCTGAAGAGCAGGGTGGCTTCAGGAATAGGAACTTACCTTCAACCCTTAGGAGACAACTAAGGGAAACAGCAATAGCCCACATTATTTTGTGTGTTTCTTGAACAATGTCAACCAACATCTCGAAAGGGAGTTTTTCATGCCTAATACTGGAGTTTTGTTAGTCTGTGATTCTTGTTGGCATCATTGTCAGGTCAAGTGTAACAGCAGATATATATATATATATATATATATATATATATATATATTATTGATATTATGTTAGTTTTTTTCTGAGACCAATGAAATAGCTGACAACGAATGCTGGAGAGGAATGAGGAGAAAACCATCATTCACTGTCAGTAGGAGAGCAATCTTCTGTATCCAATGTGAAAATCAGTTGGAGAATTCCAAAAAATAAAATCAGCACATGATCCACCTATAACTTGCTTTGACATTGGTGCAAAAGACATGATATCCTGCTCCACAGATACTTGCTCAATCAAGTTCATTGCAACTCTATTCACAATAGCTAGGAAATGAAAACCACCTAAATCCTCTTCAACTGACTAATGGATACTAACAAGGTGGTACATATACACTATGCAATACTCTTTAGCTCTATATGTAAGTCATAAAATTCTTAGGCTGGTAATATCATGGGAATTTGTTCTTTCTGCTCCAATCATGGCACACACTTTTTCTGGATAAGTCATTTTAAGAGAGAAGTCATAATCTTTCAAGTCTAATGTGCATTGCTCCTGGCCCTTCTGTTGTTTCTACTGAGAAATGTGCTGTCATTCTGTTAGTGTTTCCTTTATATATGATGTGCAGTTTTTCTCTTACAACTTTCAATATACCATCTTTGCTTTATATACTTAATGCTTTAACTATGATGAGAGGAATTTATTTCCTGGTCTTGACTATTAGATGAACCCTGTTCTCATTGTGTTTGGATGGTTGTGTCTTTTCTTAAGTTGGGAAAGTTTTCTTATATGAGCTTGTTGAAGACTTGGTCTATGCCATTGGCTCTCTTAGTATCTGACTGTAGGTATCTGCATCTGCTCCCATAATTTGCTGGGTGATGACAACTGGGCTAGGTACTGATCTGTGAGTATAGCAGAACTACATCAGGAATCAGTTGAGTTTTATTTTATTTCATTTTATTTTTGCCAGTTCTATCCTAGGTCTCTGGGCTTTCCACCCTGTGGTTCCCAAACACAGGTTCCTAGGTTCATCGGAAGTAGAATTGGGCTCTCTCTCATTGTGTGGGCCTCAATTTGGACCAGTCATTGGCTGGCCACTCTCACACCTTCTGTGCCACCTTTACCCCAACACATGTTACAGGCAGCACAGACTGGGTTGAACGTTTGTGGCTGGATTGGTTTCCCAGTCCCACCAATGGAAACCTTGCCTCATTAAGGAAGATGGGCAGTTCAGGCCTCTGTATCCTATGTTACTAGCAGTCCTGATCCAGGTAGTTTCCACTGCACAGGTTTCCACATTGCCCACCAAATGCTCCCCATTTCCATTCGTCTCTCCCTACATGCTTTCCTTATGTCCCTTCTTCCCCATCTGTTTCCTCCTGCTCTCTCCCCACCTGTCCCCATTTCACCTGTGAATTCTATTCTATTGCCACTTCCCAGGGAGATCCATGCTTTCCCCTTGAACCGTCTTTGGATTTTACGGTGTTTATCCTGTACTTTACAGCTAATATCCAGTTATGAGAAGGTACATACCATGTTTGTCTCTGTGAGTCTGAGATACCTCACTCTGGCTGGTTTTTTCTAGTTCCATCCATTTGCCTGCTAATTTCATGATGCCATTTGTTGTAAAGCTTCTGAGTAATGCTCCATTGTGTAAATGTACCACAATTTCCATAACTAGTCTTCAGTTGGGGGACATCTAGGTTGTTTTCAGTTTCTGACTCCTGTGAATTAAGCGCCTATGAACATAGTCAAGCAAGTGCCTAGTGGTAATATGTAGTGCCCTTTGGGTATATACCAAATAGTGGTATATCTGGGTCTTGAGGTAGAACAACTCCCAAGTTTCTGAGAAACTGCAATAATGATTTCCATAGTGGCTGGGTAAGTTTTCACTCTCCTCAGCAATGGAGGCATGCTCCCCTTGCTCCACATACTCATGAACAAGGAGGAAGAGCTTTCACTTGTGTTATTGACCTTAACCTTACTAACAACTATAAGGTGGAATTTCAGAGTCGTTTTGATTTGCACTTCCCTGATGGCTAAGAATGTTGATCATTTAAGTGTTCTCAGCTATTTAAGATTCTTCTGTTGGGAATTCTCTGTTTAGATCTCTACTACATTTTTAAATTTGATCATTTTGTTTGTTGGTGTCTAGTTTCTTTACTTCTTTATACGTGTGTGATATTACACCTTGTCAGATGTGGAGTTGATGAAAATCTTGTATCATTCTGTAGGTGGGCATTTTGACCTAATGATGGTATCCTTTGCCTTACAGATGATTGTCAGTGTCTTGAGGTCCCATTTATTATTTGCTGTTCTGAGTGCCGAATTATTGAGCTACATTCAGGAAGCTGTCTCCTGTGTGAATGGCCTATTCCTACTTTCTCTTCCTATGTGTTCAGTATATCTCATGTTGAGGTCTTTGATCCACTTGGACTTGAGTTGTGTTTAGGGTATTGTCTCTCCCAGGAACAGTCTTTGCACACATCTGTGGTGATATATTATTTATATTTCATTAAAGCTTGTCTGAAAATTCAGAAAGCAAAATTAGCCTCAACTTATAGGCAATGGTGATACTCAACTTTCATCCCAACAGCCAGAAGTTAAGAGGTGGTGGCACACACCTTTATTACTGGGACTCAGGATTAAGAAGTAGATAGATCTCTCTGAGTCCAAGGCCAGACATATCTACACAAGATTCCTCCAGGCCTAAAGAGAAATGGCTCACACAAAGATGATCTCAGCGCCTGTGATCACACTCCTTTAATCCAAGCACTACAAAGATATAAAAGATAGGAGCAAGGTCTTTAGTAGTCATTACCAGGCATTCATTCTCTAGCCACATTGGGGATAGGAAGACATTGAAACTGCATGATTCTGCAGCCACTCTGAAGAGAGGCTTCAATCTGAGTTTTGAGAGAGCTCGTGGATCCGCCATATCAGTCTGAGGTAGAGTGAGAGTTGATGCTCAGATACTTTGCTTCTCTGATCTTCAGCTTGAAGCTTGAACCCCAATATATGTCTCTGGGTCTTTTATTTTTCGTGTTACACACACCAGCTCTCCCTTGCCATGTCCATTCACAGATACAACCACTGTTTTAGTCCAGGGCCATAACACCTCACTTTGGTTTATCTACTGGTGTTTTGTCCTTTCTGTCTGCGGTCTGTATTTTTGCAGTAACCATCATCAGTGTCCTCACCAGAAACCTCCAATTCATCCTGTGAGTCCCACTGGAAATGCTTAATCAGAATGTAGAGTATGATTTCCTCTGTTGCAAAGTTATTGCTGAATGCTCAAGTCCTGTCCAAGGATGTTTCACTATAAGAGGGTCTCTGACACGTTCCCAACACTGGGTTCCTAATGAGCCAAAGTCATAGGTAATAACCAGAACTGGAGATCCTCCTGGAGTCCTCCACTCATGTGTATACAGCACTGCTTGCAATCTATCGTATATTTGACTGGTCTGTGCACATCTGTCATTGACATCTTGATATTTAGAAAGTAATATCCAGATCTTAAAGGGCAGTCTGCCAGAGATCCCATATGAATCACTATGTCAATTACAGAATTCACTTCTCATGCATGAGTCACTCTTCTCCTGAAAGAAAATCATCTCATGGTAGCCATGGTGACAGCTCTGCAGTGGCCAGCATCAGCATTCTGGCTACTCTCTGAACAATAGGATGTGTGATTTCCAGAACAACCCTCCTGTTACAGGGAACAGCAGGAAGCCAACCTCAGTAAGAATGGGGGAGCCACTGATGCCACAATGAGCTTGGGGTGTATGTGATCTGCACCACAGGATCTGAAGAGAGATCCATTCCCCAGCACTTGCTTTTCAGTCACAGAGGAAGCTTGTCACATGCTGCCCCCTCTAGCTGTCTGCCTCAGGCAGCTTCTCTGCTTCCCCTGCTCCTTGGTATTGTGGCCCCTCCTCAGGTGTCTGCCTCTCATTAGTCACCATGCACCTTCCCTATATTCCCAGCTTCAGAGGAGAGGTCTGGAGGGTGAACTGAAAATTCAATCGCAGTCTCCTGAGAGCAGCAAGCACCTTTAAACACCGGTATGCCAGAGTATACAGAAGCAATGCATTCCCCAGAATTCAGAGCGCTGAGACTGGTTTTGTTTCATGTAAAGGAGTATTATAGAGTATTTGTGTTTTCTCAAAATACAAAGTTGATGCCTCACTCAGTGAGGTGATCAACTTAAAAGGCAGCCCCAAGTTGTGTGGTGTAGCTCACCTCTAATCCTAGCACTCCTGAGGCAAAGATAAGTGGGTTAATTAATTCAAGGCAGGCAGCCTGGTCTGTAGAGTGAGTTCCATGCCAGTGAGGCTTCATAATGAAATCTTGTCTAAATAAACGGAGAAGAGAGAAAAAGAAAGAACGAAGGAAAGAAAGTTTAATACATTGTATACTCTTCAGAGGTAATAAGGATTCTATGGTATTATAAGAGCGACTCATGATTAGGATTGGTGACCTTATAGTGGTCACAAGGAGGAGAGCCCGCTTTCTCTCTTTCTCTGCATTCTGTACTGTGATGATACATTAAGCTATCCAAGGAGAACTGTAACAGCACTTTCACCAGAACACAGCCATGCTTTACCCTGTTCCTAGATTTAGACATTCCAGATCAATGTAGAGTAAACTTCTTTGTATAAGATACCTTCCCCATGAATTATCTATAGTAACACAAGAGCAGATATGTGTGCTCTCGGTAAAGACGGGCTTCCTGGCCTTGTAGTTTCACTCTGTAAACCTGTAGATCTGCCACACACTTTGAAGCAGCCGTCACACTCCAAGGAAATTCACATTTGCCACATCCTGCAGGGCCCAGAGACAGACTTACCAGGGCCATGATATAATACAGATTGTCAGACACACAGACACATAGTGAGATCAATTGCTGGTGCTTGCTCTGAAGGAGAGCACCAACTGCAAAGACAGCATGAATCCCAACAGATTAATTATATACATCAGCATCCAGGAGGTTGCTTTGTATTATGCAGTTCAACAAGAAGGCAGGTTTAGCCAATCTCTGTAAGGGATCTTAGGATGCAGTCAGCTTAGAGGAGGAAACAGATTGCTAAGCCTGGCTCACATTGTCCACAATTGAAGTCAGATCTATGAAGAAGGTTTTTCCATCCCTCTGGCCTTAAGCAAGGAAGGTTTTGCCAATCCTTATTGATCTAAGGCATAGGGCTACTTGATATGGCCACACTCATGGCAACAACACATTCACTTGGGGCTTCCTTTACTCCCCATACATCTTAACAGATGTTCAGGCTATGCTGCAGCACACACATGGAACGAAGACCGCCAGGGATAGGAAGAGATGACTGCAGTTGGAAACACTTCTTCAAGAGACTACTTCTGACTTATGGTCAATAGTCTAACCCATAGGAAAGGACACAGGGTTTAAGATACCCTGATCTAAAACTTTAAAATTCTAAAATGTTTTCCTTATTTCCCAGGGAAAGGAGGATACCATATTAAAGATGGCTTTTGCTCTACAGGTGATTGCAGAGCTGGCCAACCATGCATAATTTCCAGGGTCTGCTCTCTACCACTACTACCAAAATCAGGAAAAGAAAAATCAAAAAAATATGTTACTTCCATGCTATCTGGCATCTCATCCAGCAAAACACCAGGTGGCAGCACAACTTTATGCATTGTGTATCCAGAGGCTGAAGCCCTTTGTCTTCATCTTTCATAAATCTGTCCCGAATACAAGGGACTAGGTTTAGCTGTCTATAGTATTCATACAGGATGTAGCTGCGGCAATAAGATGTCTTTGGAGAACTGTGGTGGGGATAAGATCATTGACATCTATTCTAGGTACCTAGCTGGGAGTCTCTACAGAATCCACATGGTTACAGTAGAAGAAGCAGTGAGGTGAGAGATTAGTTGGGTCTGCCAGTCAAGATCCTCTAGGTATGTGAAGCAGAGAGTGACCATGGAGGAAGCAGCACCCACGAGGGAAATGCTTCAAGCAAAGTCACTACACTTAGGATATGTGGTTGACAGAAGGGGCAGAAATCCAAAGTCTCTTCTAGTCTGAGTCCTTAACCCACTCAACTATTGTCCCATCCATAGCAGGAATCTCTGGAGATAGCATTTTAAATGGATGCTCCAGTAGAATGCCGAGCACCAGGAACAGAGTGTTTACCTGGCATTTCTCCTCTCTCTTCCAGCGCTGCTGCACACTCCTTGTTCGGATCAACCCGATTTTTATGGTTTTTAACATACTCATTACTGGCAGGTTAGTAGTGGCAAGCACTCTTCATCCCAGCACTCAGGATGCAGAGGCAGGCAGATCTCTGTGAATTGGAGGCCAGCCTAGTCTATAAAGTGAGTTTCAGAACAGCCTCCAAAGATATAGAAAAACCCTGTCTGAAATCCATCAAACAAACAAACACAAGAGGACACCCATTAGTGAAGTGTGGTGAGATCTTTCTGACACTCTCTGCCTTAAGCGGTGGCTCCCAGCCTGTGCTGTTGGCACTGTGTCTCGCTAGGAGCTCAGAGCTCTCTAGAGTCTAGACAAAGCCAGTTTCTTCAAGACAGATGGTTCACTTTCCCTTCTGCTTTATGAAGATCCCTATTTTAGTTTGCCAGTAAAGCTAATGTATTGGGGAGGCATCAATATAACTGCATAGCTACTGTGCAGCTCTCCCTCATCCACCACTCCATGTGGGTTCTAATTCACTGTTTCTGAGTGCCATCTGCTACCTTTCTCTTGATTCATTCATATCTAATATGGAGTCCATCCAGTGCTCCTCACTTGGAGTTAAGTAACACTGGGATTCTCTTAGAACCACACTTAGCTTATACCTCTTTCAGATGGTTGTGTAAACTACACAGATGATCTCATCCATTCTATCATTCATTCATTCATTCATTCATTCTTTCAAGGGGCATTTATCATATGCTCTCTCTTTGCTGGGTGCCCTCAAGAATGCTGGGAATACAAAGAAGAATCAATCACAATACATTTACTGCCCTGCCTCTGGAGCTCACACTCAAATGGGTTTGAAAGGCAAATGATTTGTGCCTAAAGCTCTATGAGATCAGGGTTGCCATGTGTAGACAGATGTTTCTATCCTGTCTGGTCCTGCAGCCATTTTGTCCCAATTAAACACACAGAGCCTTATATTAATTATAAATTGGTTGGCCTATTGCTCAGGCTTCTTATTGGCTAGCTCTCTCTTAATGACTTATTTCTATTAATCTGATCTCCATGTGGCCTTGGCTTACCAGAGAGTGCCAGGACATCCTACCTTCTTGGTAGCTACATGGTGTCTCCTTGACTATCACTATTACCTTTCTCTCTCCCTGTTGTATTTCCTTCATGGCTAAATCTTGCCTGTACATTAGTCGCAAGAACTATATTCATCAAGTAATAATAGAAACACATATCCCACAGCATACAGAAGGAAATCCTCAACCAGCCATGTCATATGTGGCATTTTACCTTCTGTAATCTTTCCACCAAGAGAGGCATCTATCTCTACATGGTCTGAAGCTGTTGTCTTCAACTGACTGTTTATGGTTTGACATGTTATAAAGTGTGGGGACTTATTAATTCTGGCACAATGTATCTATGTGTAGCACAAACTCTCAGGAGAAATTTCTTTTGACAAAAGTCACAAAGGAGAAAGAGCTACCTTCTTCTGGTGGTGTCCTCATCAATGTTGACACAGGAACAGGTCGGTGGATTTCCAGGATTTCACTGAAGTATAACAGCAGTAAACTCCAGGGCTTCTGATCAGAAGGCCTTGAGGCCTGGTTCAAGTATGCACAAGAAAAACATGCAGAAATGGCTCTATTTGAACATGGTTGTTTAGGTTTCTGCACATGAAAGATGACTCAGACAGAGCCTATATCCACTGGAGTTCAGAGTCCAAAGTGAAGTAAACAGGAATAGGTAATCACACTGAGTATGAGTCCATATTCTTCTCTGAAACTACCCTGAGAGCTGATCTACCAGGGGCTGGCCCTCTACATTCTACACAGGAGCTATTTGGCTGAAAGCTGTTTTATCCCTTGAGTGTGAAGGGATCAGACTGGTTCTCATGTACAGATCTGTCCCTCATTAAGGCAGACATTTATCCACGTGCCAGGACAACAGTACCCTCATACTCTACTTGCTAAGATGCACCTTCCATTCAGTTTACATCTAAAAATCCCAGTTCCCAGCAGGTGGTTGTGAAAGACCCCTGCCCCTTAGCCCTTTCTTTCTCAAGTTTGCCTCCTCCTCTGGTCGGCGGCTTCCCCGATCCCCACCCCCCCGCTGGCCTCCACTTCCCCCGCTGTCCCTTAGCCCGCCAGGCCCGAGAACGAGCACCAGGTGGGCCGGCACGAGGGCAAGCACCAGGTGGGCCGGCACGAGAACAAACACCAAGTGAGCCGGCCTGGAGCCCTGCCCCTGAGCCCCCGCCCGATGAGAAACACTCCGTCCCAAGGTCTCCGCCCCCAAGGTCAGCCATCAGGAAGCGGAGGGGGGAATTGAGTCTGTTGTACCAGACACCAGACACCAGACCTTGAGAATATGCTGATCTGGAATGGCTTTTAAAAAAGGAAAATAACACAGAAAGGAAGAAGGGGGGAAGGAAGGTAGAAATGAAGAAAGGAAAAACTTGGCCCATGCTCCTGGAACACTAATTCTAAAAACCCTGAACCACACACTAAGTCTCTCTTATGTAAGATTTTCCATGCTGAAGAAGCCAAAGAACAAACTGAATCTGGTCCCAACTTGCATTTCGAGGTGCCACACACAGAT
>NW_023276879.1:0-44206 GCF_003668045.3 Cricetulus griseus
TCCTATCTTATTCACTATGTAGTCCAAATTTGCTTGAATTCACAGACATCTGCCTATTTCTGCTACCAGACTCAGCTATATTCATATCTGAAAATGCTTTGACAGCCACCACTGAGAGATATCAAATGTTAGTTTAAGATATGTTGCCCTTTACCTGGGTCCTGTAGTGAGATTAAGCTGTACCACTGTTATGATAAATCTTTCCACCAAAGTCAGCTGAGCCCTACCACCAGGTGGGCAGTCTCTGCCAGCTGCCTGAGTTCTGCCTGCCATGTGGATGGACATAATAATACACAGACTTATATTAGGTACAAATGCTGCTTGGCCAATGACTAGGATTTTTCATCTGCTAGCTCAGTCTTAATTATCATAAATCTATATGTTTTATAAGTCTTACCTTATCGGACACCTTCCATTGGTGTCCTCCCTTGCTGGTGAATCACATGGCACTGCTGGAGGAGTAAAAGGGGAAAAGGGACACTTCCTGTTTCTCCTTGCTTAAATATGAGTCTCCGTGTTATGCCATTTCCTGCCTGGATCACCACTTCTCTAATACATTTCCCAGAATCTTCTTTGACTCCTAGTACTGTCTAACTTGCTGTCTCACTGGCCAAACAGTATTTTATTCAATAATCAATAAATTGAACATACACAGTACATTCCTCCTCAGACCACTTCAGTGTATTTTAGAAAAGGATTTTGGAATGAGTCAATGATAATCAGAGTTGGAATTTTATGTTGAGATTGGATTTCTATCCATATTTTATGCTGTCCTCGAACTCAGAATGGAGATGAATTCACAGAAATTTGCTTGTCTCTGCTGCCCAGTTGTTGGAATACAGGGTGTGTGCCTAAACATCCTATTATAATTTTATTACTTATTTAGTAATGTCTGTTTGTATTTGTGTGATTCTTTATGCATGGAAGGTGTGCATATGTGTCATGGTTTGGGTGTAAATATCAAAGAACACTTTTGGGTGCTTTTCATTTACAGTTAGAATGTTTGAGATATGGTCTCTATTTTTCCATGCCACAGAAATAGACTTGGCATGATTTCTTTTGTCTCCATTTCATCTTTCATCAAAAGCATTGAATTATGGTGTATACTGTAGCAGCTGTGTGGAAAATGCAAAAGTGAAGACATAGTTGGTTTTTTTTTAATTTATTTATTTTCTTTCTTTTTTTTGAGACTGAATTTCTCTGTGTCTTTGGAGGCTGTCCTGGAACTAGCATTTTAGACCAGGCTCGTCTCAAACTTACAGAAATCTACCAGCCTCTGCCTCCTGAGTGATGGGATTAAAGGCATATGCCACCACCCCAGGCTGTGAAGGGATAGTTGTAAGGTGAGTACTTTATTAAAAACCATTTTCACAGTTCTTAGATTTGTTAAGTAGAAAGTTTTGAGTGAGTCTGTTTTGAGACACAGACTTTTTCTAAACCTTGTCTGACCTCGAACTCATTATGTAATAGGCCTAGTACTTACACAGATCACCTGTTCTGCCTAACATGAAAAGACCTCAGTAAAAAATGTTTTTATCATGGATTTAGTACAAATATTACTAGAGATACAAAGATGTGACAGTTTTGTTAACATTTTAAGTTACATTTCACTGGATTCTTGGGATCTCTCTCTCTCTCCTTCTGTATGCACCTCAAACTACATCTATTTGTCTCTGTCTCTCTTTCTGTTTGTCTCCTTGTCTTTGCTAAAAAGATATAGGTCAGTTCTTGCTGAGACTTTGCTCAGATTCTGATTCAATAAAGTAAAAACATTGGGTCAAAAGACTTCTGCACTATGACTTATGCTACATGAGGTTCACAATTCTGTTCTTGTAGTCCTCAGAAAATGCTGCTTGCATTTGGCAAACCAGTAAATCCAGACCCAAAAGGTTTTATAATTTTGGCATCAAACATGGCTCATTGGTATTTGAGATATCACTAAATTAGTAAAGGTTTCATCAAGTTGTGAAAATTACATCAGATTTTTGTGGAGGTTAATATGGATTTTCAAATTGATAAGATCTAGATTCAGTGAAGGGACACTTCAATCATATTATTCTCTGTGGTATGTTGATGAGACACTAGCTTCTATATTAAGTTCATTGAGATTATTTGACTCTTCCCCCTTCTAGAAGTAATAGCAGCATTCCGGTCGATGGTATTGGTACTGCATTATATAATAAGGGCCAACATTTATCATCCTCTGACTCCTGACTATGAACACGGTGTGATTAAAAATAATAGTAGAATCAGCATACAGTAGGGTGAAATAATAGAATCTCCCTTTGCTTGTTGTCTGGCTAGAACCCTGACTATTTTGGAGTTTGCAAGGATATTTCCGCCTTAATATCTTGACTGACAATGCAAGATTGAAGGGCTCATGGAGGGATGCTGACTCTTTAACAGATTTGAAATACCTTCAGAGAGGTCCTTAGAGAACACAGATTGCAGGGGACACCTGAAATGGTGTTAGATTCTAGAACCACAGGATAACCAAGGACAGCTCCATGTTTTGAGTAGTTAAGCTGTGTGTTCTAGGGATGGCAAACTCTGAAACATGGAGCTTCTCTGGTGTGTGAGGCTCCAGAGTATTGTTAAAAACAGGAGCAGAACTTGCTGGATTCATTTCCTTAAAAGTGATTGATTATTTGATATTCTCCTGTTTTTCTCTTTTTGAAAATAGTGGGCAATTATTCACCTCCTTCAGTTAATATATACCTAGGCTACTGTAGACATTTTAAATGTTGGATTTTTAAAAAGATATAGGATTTCTAATTTGTAACTTCTTATATTATGATTAACATATGACTTCGAGATTCATGGAGACAAACATCTTATTTTTAGGGGTTACCTTATAATTATGAACCATGTGAACATTTCTCCCTAAAGTTACTTGAATCAGGTTATGTTTTCCATTCAAATGAAAGGCTACTAATCCACTTTTCTGGTTGCTACTCAAAATGAAATACCTGGAAATCAATTTATGGTCATCTTTAAGGACACCTAGGGAAACACTTTTCTTAGAGATCTTTCAAATACAAGTTTGAGTATTACTCTGTGTCACTAATGGGTAAATCCTACTGCTCTCAGGCCTGCAACCATATACATAAAACTAACAAACAACACATTCAAGTGATGGTTTCATGTATCAGTATTCTAATCCATACATACTTCACATGGAAAAAAGTATTTGAGAAGGGATGGAATGAAGAGAAAGAGGGAAAGTTGTGTGATATCTTCTAAATAAAATGTATAGTAATACATTTTAAATAAAAAGAGGAAGTAGAGAGTTGGCTCAGCAATTAATAGCAATGTGTGTTGCTACAGTGGACCCAGTTTTCATTCTAAGAATCTACATGGATGCTAAATTTTGCTGTGTCCCAGGCATCTCCTGTCTTTTTCTGGCATCTGTAATGAGTGTGCACAGACACATGGAGACAAAATATGCACATAACTAAAATTAAAAACACGTTAAAAAATAAAATAAAAGAGCTGATTTGTGGTCACCCACAACTTTAATCCCAGCACTTGGAAGGCAAAGGCAAGCATATCTCTACGAGTTTCATATTTGCCTGGTCTACAGCATTAGTTCCAAGACAGCCACCAATGGCACCAAGAAACACTGCATTCAAAATACTTAAAAATAGAAAATAATACAATTCTCTACAGTTATATCACAGCCTTGAGACAGGCAGCAGCCTGGGATAGTTACGATGATCACTTTCTGTTCTTCAATGGATGCAGTTGATGCCATCTGCCTAGCCAGCCTGGTCAGAGAAAAAAGCAGCTTTGTTCGGAGGATAATAAAAATCATCAAATCATTCATCAAGGAGCAGAGTACACAGTGCTGTTAGGTTAATTTTCCTTCAAGTTTTTGTATTGTCTTTCATTTTTCTATATGAAATCTCCTTTCCACAGTGTCATTTACTTAATTTTCAACTAATACTTAATTTTCAACTAATATAATATAAACATGCTAGCGATTTTCCTTTCTAACATTTTTATAATGTATATAAGTTCCTGCCTTACTTTGAATTTAGAATGTCCCTAAATGTTTCTGCTTTTACATTGTGATCATGTTTAGATGTGGAATTGTTCACTGACAATTCTAAGAAGTCAGAGAATATTATATGAACATGCCAGGCATTGGTGGCAAAGAAACCCTGTCTCAAAATCCATGCTCCCCCCCCAAAATCCTCTCATATTGTATGAAGATGTGCAGACTTCCTAATTAAAATCAGCATCCTTCCTTTGTTTGGGGAAAGTTTGTTTTGGAATGACTCACATGCTGCCCTGCCTCCTTCAGGCAAGTCACTTTTGTCATTTCTTCTGTCTTGGTTGTTGATATGGCTATTCTGGAATTACATAATTTCCAAAATTTGCATATACTTGAGAGTGATTTTACTTAATTTGTTTTTTAAATGAAAAACCCATTATTAATCTGGATCATTTGAGGTGATAAGATCCACCTTTAGCTGCTTGGTAGCACTACACACCTTTAACAACAGCATTCAGGAGAAAGAGGCAGTACAATTTTCTAAGTTTCAGACCAGTCTGGACTACAGAAAGATTTCCAGAGCAAAACACATAAACCATTTCTTGAAAACACACACACATACACACACACACACACACACACACACACACCAATAAAAATAAACAATCAAACAGAGAATATGGTCCACTTACAACCTCGATCTCACTTTCTGCCAGGACCCAATGTATATAAATAATATTGAAGAAAGAAGCTGTCTCTTTTTGCTGGCTTCTGCTATCTCTCACTATCAAATTTATTGAGGTACTAGCATTAGAGCCTACTTCTGGTGAATTGTTGTGTATAAGGAGACAAGCTGACATGGCCAGTCTCATGGACTGAACATTTTACTGAATTCTTCACTTGAATTAGCCTAAAGGCTTTGAAACGATCTACTGGATTCTTCAAATTTCCATTGTTAGGAAGCAATGGCTGGACTGCAGAGACCACAGCTTGAGAGACATTCTAATAAATCTACTTTATAGATACATGGAGAGATGCACTCTACCATCCCGTTCTTGTAAAGAAACTTACATAAAGCAGCTGCATTATTTTTCACCTGGTCATGCTGGAAAATGTGTTATATAACAATAGATCTCACTAACACATTTTTATAGCTCATTAATCTCTAAGTATTCAATTTTCTATGAATACCGCTCTTGCTATTATTAGTCATTTCCCTAGAGTTTGCTTTGAATTTTAAGAATAAACTGAAAGCAGTGGAGCCACCTTCCACATTTGTGAATGAGGGAAGACCTATTTTTTGTTTGAGATCTGGTTCTTTATTTACTTTGCTGGATGTGTGAGATCCCTGTGACTACCTGGAACAAAGTTTCTTCAGTTCATCTGACCTCAGTGTGGTTTGGGGGTCTCCCTTTCCCATCTCCTTTCTGGGGTACAGAAAGGCCATCCAGGAAGTCTGTATCCATTAAATGTGAGCTTTTTCCTTTTTTGTCATTTAACTAAATTTATTTCTTGTAACTTTGCTCTGTTTGGATTGTGTGTCTGCTGTTCAGATATGTGAACAGTTTTTAAAGGTGGTGGATTTTTTGCTATCTTAATGTATGGAATAGGAAAGTGTTAAATGTAAAATGCCAGGAAACATACCTTCAGAGTTGGATGAGTTGTTTACAAAGTCTAAACTAATTCATTAAATGCAATCTCCTCAAAAAGCACAAAGACTACTAACTTATACACAGGGTTTCCTCATTCAAGTAAAATAGACAAATGGAATAACCTAGAAGCTAGCTGATACAGAGAAGAAATCCCAGTGAGAACACCCAGGTTCATGATAAAAATACATGCATTTAAATGTGGTCCTTCTGGTTGGAAGTTGGCAAAAGATACTAAATTCTTCCTGAAAATAGAAAGCAAAACTTATGTTTGGCGAGGAGTCTCACTTCATGATCTTGCTCTCAAATTGCTTAGCACTTCTCCTTTTGCAGATATAGTTGAGTCAGTAGGTTTGGTTGCCATTGTACAGAATCCCAAAGCAATGCTCCCTGGGGTTGGCTTTCTCATAGACCAACCCCATGAAGATCCCCCATACCAGGAACTTGCTTCACTGCACAACAAAAGAGAGCTCTGTGTACTTCTCATGGGCCTCAATGCAAATTTTAAATGTGTTGTGACCTCTGGGCAGCATCCATTGGGTGCATGACCTGCAGGCCAGACATGTCACAGTAGTCTCCATGGAGATACACACATTTTTGTAGCAATACTCTTGCACTGCAGCATAGGGGCAAAGCTGATGCTTTGTCTCCAACACAGCTGGTTCCTTCTCTGACTCTTCCCTGGTCACTGAGCCCTGAGGGGATACTTAAGCAGTGGCTTGCTGTGTTCACATCTGCAGCAGTCTCCGTACACACAGTACCCTCCTTGAAATTACTTGCACAATACACGTTATGGACTGTCAGAGAGGTCATGGAAGTATGGAGAGTTATCTCCTTCCTTACAAACCCCATGCATAAAATATCTGCAGGTGACCTTTTTGTTCCAGATGCCACCCCCTTCATCCACCCACAGAGACAGGGCAGCGACTGGGCAGATCAGGGTGATGCAGGCCACTGGCACTTCTGCAGCTACTCCTCCTGATGTTGTAGCTGTTGTTCTGGGACCCACAGCCTCCACCATTACTGTTTATCCCACAGAGCAATGGCCCTGGAACTTCAGGGATCACAATAGTTATGGTCGGGCTGAGACTGAGAAGACAGCTGCAGAAGAGGAGGGTAACTGTTTCTATATCATTTTGACTTGGTCTCATTTGGATTGGTGTATCCTCACAGAGGCTAATTGGGGTATGGAAACTTTTCAATTATATCCAGGAGTACAAGTGAAAGTGCCTATGGAGAACAGCAGGATAGCAGGGTCTGCAATCTGAGCCAGGGTCCAGTGCTATTGACCTATCGTTGCAGATCTAGAAAAGATTATTTTCTTGTGTCAAAGGCGTGGCCTGGAACCACAATACTGAGTCTTTAAGCACACTCAAACCCTATGGGAGGTGCTCTTGTCACTCAAGCCACACTATCTAATCAGGCCCTCCATGTGACCTGCCAGTCAGAAGAGGTGCAGTGCTTTTCTGGATACCAGGCTTCAAGTTTGATTTTAAAGATTTTTTTGTACTGTGGTGAAGTTGCTGCTTTAATGAGATGAGCTGAGAGCTTTAGTGATCTGGGAAACCACAAAATGGTGAGCTAGGTGATGATTTCTGCAGTTGGGGAGGAGCAGATGGTGACATGTGTCAGACAGTGTGGTGGGTCCTCCCTGTGTCTGGGGGGAGAGTCCAACCAGATTCCCTGTCTTGTGAAGTCTCATGTGGCCCATGTAAATTCTTTGACCTAGGGAGAGGTATCTCAATAACTTTATTCTGTGGTCTTCATTGATCAGAGCAACTTCAACATTTCTTGGTGGGGGTTTAGAGACAGAGTTTCTCTGAGTAGCTTTGGATCCTATCTTAGTACTCATTCTGTACACCAAGCTGGCCTAGAACTCACAGATACCCACCTGCCACTGCCTCCCGAATTCTGGCATTAAATGCATTCCCCACCAATGTCCAACCAAGAAGCCTAGTTTTTCCAGAATTTTCTTGACATTAAACACTCTGCATTTAATATTTACATGCAATCTTCATTCATAGTTAATTTTGTGCATGATGTCCGGAGGCATCTCATGTTTTGGGTAGTAGTCCTCTATTGCGCCATAATGTAGGAGAGTAGAATTGTTGACATAAAGGATTTACCAATTCTTATTAAATAGATTGACTACCTAAATAATATACCTTATATGGGTGCCTGGGAATTGAACTCCTGTCCTCAAGCTGTGCAACAAGCACATTCCTAACTGAACCAGCCCCCAGCCCTATTTTCTTGGCTTTTGAATAATACTGTAGGCTTCACAGGTTATGCACCTCTCTACAGTGAAGCTGTGGCTTGTTTTAAAAGCTGGAGAGGGAGCAAACAGAGCGTTTGAGATTAAGATCTATGCTTTGTAATTTAGGTTTCTGCTAAAGAAAGAATTCAGAGACAAAGTAAGGAATTGGGAGGAAGTTTTATCACAGAGTGAAAGTGCAATCAGAGATGCTAGGCAGCAGGGAAGAGTGTGAGAAGGGCCATTTGCAGCCAGCGGCTTCCCAGCACCATGGTTGACCTGGAACTTTCTATGTAGATCAGGCTGTCCAAGATCTGCCTCCCTCTGCCTCCCAAATGCTGGCATTAGAGTGTGTGACACCAAGCTCAGCATATGACCTACTTTTAAAGATTTATTTATCTGTGTGGGGCAGAGGGTTTGGGGGTGTAATTATAGATGCCAGAAGGGGCCAGAGACATCAGATACCCCTGGAGCTGGACAATGACAGTTGTGAGCCATCTGATCTGAGTTCTGGGACCTGAACTCCAGTTCTTGAAAGGCCAGTATGCGTGCTCTTAAGCACTGAGCCATCATTCTAGACCCAGCTGGCATAGTTTTACACATGGAAAGCTTGTCGGCCTCTTTTGTTATGTTTCACACGCTGAAATTACGATGTGGTGGTTCTGGGAATCTCCAGCTCATCAGTACTCTAATCTTCGGCTCCTTACTGGCAAAAAGAGACCTGCATGAGTGACTAAGCCATAGATCTTAAGATGGAGCATGCATCCAGAAGTGTCCCATGCAGCCTCAGGGGTCTTCAAAGAGAAGAGAAGAAAGCAGTGTCAGAATAGGACATGTGATAACAGAAGCAGAGACGAGAGAAAGAAGCAAGATAGAAAGGAGCTAGGCTGTTGACTTGGAAACTGGAGGGTTGTGCAACAAGCCAAGAGATGCAAGAGACCCCCAGAATCTGAAATAAATCAAAAGCCTGGGTAGTGGCTGAGATGAGAAGAAGGCTCTCTGCTTCACTTCCCATGCCTCTGGGGTGACACCAGTCTTTGCCAGTCCTCTTCCCACAGCTGTGCCCTTACCTCTAAGGTTGTAGGTGCTGCTCCCTACCAGCTGCTGTGTAGACAGCATTTGTCATCCTGCTTATATATTCCAGTAACTGATGACTCTTTATTGTTTTTAAATGATTGTTATTGCTGGGGGAAGCTGTTATTTTAAACTATGATATTAATGGGATCCTCACTTTCTATACAGATTATTCACGTGCCTTAGCCTACTGTCTTGTGGGAAAGCTCCCATGAACTTCAATGCTCCAGACACCAGGTGGTGATGTGTGAGTCAGGAAATCCACAAAGCCCAACGTGGCTGTGCATTGAAGGACAGGGCATGCTGCCACAGGAAATGTGTGAAGCCCTTATCATCAGATACAGAATTATTGTTAGTTTCGTTTAGGGCTGGGTTTGGCTCAGTGATGAGAACATGATCTCAGCAACTCTAAGGACACTGCTTCAAACTCGGAATCAAAGAGAGAAAAGACACCCAGAGAGAGGGAATGTGAAGTCTCTATTCAGCTATTCGGAAGCACCCCCAAGTACAAGGGTGTACCCTACAGATGGCACAGGATGTTACGGATATTTCCAAAATGATCATAAAAGGACATTAATGAAGCATGAATTTTTTCAATTGTTCATAAGAGTGGTTATCATTCATTCAATGTGCAGTTAAATATTTGCTCCGCACAGTTAAATGACTACTGCCTGGTGCTAAAGGCACAGTGGTGTGTGAGAGTGAGTCAGATATCAGGGCACCACCTCCTGCAATCACACAAAACTCTGGAAAATAGCATCACTGGTCAGTGCTTTGCAGGGGCCTGGGGAGACGGGGGTGCTGGCCCGGACTCAAGGGGAGAAGAATGTACCTGTGTGACTGGACTTAAGAAGAGCCTCATTGTGCATTTTATGTGTGTGCACATACCATTATTGCAAAGACAGGCCTGATAGGAGTACTCAGCTTCTGAGGGGAGGGTCATTGTGTTGTATTTTGTTAGTTTTTTTGTTAAATAAAGATCCTGGCTGAATGAATGATCTGTTAGTTGATTTCTGTATTTAAAGCAACCTCTTGAAATATGTATGTTCATTAAAAGTCAAATTTGTATTACATATATATGTCCATGTACACATACATACATGTACTTTCTCTTCTGAAATAGTTTCTTCAAAAAAATTGACCATTATTTAATCATATGTATGAACATTTCTCTGTATACACATTGGAAGAGAGAAGACTGTTAAGTATGTACTTATAATGTAAAAAATAATTTCCCTTTTCACTTAAAATGACTTGACACGTGCAAACTCATATGTAATTCTTTCTGGGAGTCATGTTGACTAAAGAAAGGCATTTTGATTAGATTTTAGGCATGATGTATTCCCAGAGATCTCTGGCTCCTGGGTTTATTTTAAACCTGAAAATCTGTGACATGTTAGGATGGCAGTGTTAACCCTTGCTGTGGAACCATCGTCTATGACAGCAGATGGCTGAGTCTGTTTGTGCATGCTGCTCTCTGGCTGCCCTTGGCCACCACCAAGTCGGAGTATTGGGTGAAAGCCTGGAGATTTGGATGAACTACAAGATGCCTTGTCCAATTTCTGAGAGAATGACTCACACCTTTATTGTGGAGCAACCTAAAATACAAACTTACAAAAACCGCAGGTGAAAGGGTTCACAACAGGATATTGATGCTAGTAGGGTGAGGTCAGATAAACAGGAGGTACCTGTGGTTATACTGGAAAACAACTCAGAGATCCTGTGGCATCTGTGTCCCAACACCCCCCTTCTTTATATGTAACAAAACAGTTATCAAGGAAGAACTATAAGAATTCAACCATTCTATCTTAGTGTGTTACTATTACTAGCTATCTTCACCTCCATCAAAGACCATAGAATGATAATATATAAACTCTAGAACTGACAGACACATCTTGCTTCCTAGACAGTCACCCAAAGGTTCTTGATAAAGCTGGGACATCCATTCTAGCCTACAGACCACCATGGGTCTGGCAGACTTCTCAGCAAAGCAGGAAATTCTAAACTCTCCAACTGCATTGGCAGTTTTTCCGTCACCTTTTTTCTGTGTCCTGTAGAATATCTGGCATACTCTTCCATGAAGCCAGAACCTTTTATGACTGTCCATCTTGTTTCAGCAGTCAATTTCCTGTGGGCACTGCATGTCCAGTGTATAAAGCAACAGTCAAACAATTCAGGCAAGAGGAGCTTCTTGCCAAAATGGTTAGTTTTCCACAGCAAAGGCAAACTTTATTTCTTCCATGCCCATCTTCCTCTCAGATGTAACTGCTGTGCCAGTAGAATTTGTGTCTCACTGTCAAGAAAAATCCTAAACCATTTAAATTTAAATGTCATATATTCCTTAGGTCTTTGAATGGTTTGAAGAATATCTATATATCTAGAAAACCTAACTAATATAAACAAATGAGGATCCATTCCAATACAAAGTATCATTTCTATATAATATTCCTCCCTTTTCTTTTTAAAAGTGATTGCCTGTGACGACTACCATTTCTAACTGAACAAACTTTAAGGAAAACAAATATTCAGATCACCTGGGCCACTGCTTCAGGGGTCCTGTCCCATAAACCATACCAGTCTGGAAGGAATCCACAGCACTTCAACCTCCATGTAAAAAAGCAGAAATTTCCTTCCCATGTAACCTATACTTTAACAACTGTTGCTCCTTCCCCAGCAATTAAATGATTTAAAGACAACACAATAGCATTCTTTTGTTAACAGTCACACATTTATGATCACACTTCATACACACATGTGTGGCCATACTATACATACAGAACATACATACATCTTTTGAACAAAACTCACAAAGGAAAAGAGGTGTCAGGGGATGGCCATACTTACCATAGCTTGGCATCTTTGGAGGATCTTCAGGACTGTTGCATCTTTGTCCATTCCTGTATGGACTTTTGTGGGGATTGGGTCTGTTCTTTATCTATTTGGACATATTCTCCTTTCTCATCTGATGTGACAATGATGTGGATGGCTTGTGGTGAGGTCTCGGGGAGAGCGCCTGGAAGTGCAGGGCTATGTAATTGGCATTGCCAGTACTCTTTTTTGGAGCTGGGTTGTTAGTGCCACTGGGTACAGGGGATGAAGACATTGGGTTCTGCATAGGGACACAGTTCTCCTCACTGTCTCCAGAGTCTGTATTGGAGATGGAACGGCAGTACTGGGAGGACCTTGGGTTAAAGGTGTGGTTGAACGTGGACCAAGACTTGGTGACAAATGAATTGAAAGGGAGCTCATTGATGACAGTGTTGTTACTCAGGTCAAGGGGTACTGACTTTGCTTTTCGGCCATGCTTGAGGGGAAGATTGAACGGGGGTGGCTGGATCTCACTGCCTCAGCTGACAAAGTCATGGGGCATTGTGCTCATGGTGATGTCAGAACCTGGGTTTACGGGCATATAATTGAAATCAAAGCTGGCACTGTCTGATAGACACATGATAGTCTTTTCTAGAGATTTAGCAGACCAGCAGGCAGTTTCTTCACCTCGTGTTGGATCCTTGTAGTCACTGACTGGAGGTCAATTTTGAGGGCTGCTCCCCCAAGGTGTCTTAGGATGCTGTGGTGGGGGAGATATGGCTGAGTCCACTCAGAGGTCTCCAAATTCCTTACACGGGGTGTTTCTGGGTGCCTTGAAGATGTACACATAATCACTATCTGCCACAGACCCTCCTCAGGGCAGGGGCTGACTGGAGCTGCTGAATTCAGATGGAGAAGAACAGAGATTATGACTGACTAAAGAAAGGTTTCTCAGGGTGTCAGTGCTCTCTTTAGATTGACTGAAGCCGCAGATCTGGCAGATGCTCTGGACCCACCTATTCCTGTCAGCCTCTGTCTCAGCCACCAGGTAAAAGGTGTGCTCATTGATAATGATATCAAACATAAACCTCTTTTGGAGCTCTTGTTTGTTGAAGGTCAGGGCTACATCCAACTGTGTACAGAAGTTTAGGTTGATGATCCCCAGGGGTTTCTTGCAGTGTTCATTCTTATAGTATTCTAGAACATCTGGGTCACCACACATCTTACCGCTCCACAGGATGAACCAGAATTTCTTCCAAGCATAGTGCCCCAACTTTTTCTCAGGAGGTGATTTCTCCAGCCAGCCTGTGCACACCACATCAGTTTCGTCTGACTGGAGCAGTTCATGGAGGAGGGATTCCTCAGAGGTAGATTTTCCAGATTTCTTTAATAATTTTCTTAGCATTATTGCTTAATCCACTGTTAAAATGAAATCTTACCAGTACCTTGTCTCTTTAAACTTTCTCTGTGTGATTGACTGTGATATCTATTCCAATCAAACTCTCTTAGGTACCTATTTTCCAGTACCTTTTGCAATCCACCATCACAAATCCTTATTTGCTTGCCAGCATTCTGAGGGTGATCTCTCAGTGTCCCCTTTCATTCCTATTCTCAGTGGGATCTCAATTTGTGACTGACCTTGGCCACCACTAAGTCCGAGTATCAGGCGAAATCCTGGAGATTTGGATGAACCACAAGATGCCTGGTTCTGTTTCTGAGAGAATGTTCCTCACTTTTATTGTGAAGCAGCCTTGTATACAAACTTCCAAAGTCTCAGGTCAATGGGTTCACATCATGATCCTAGTGGGGCAAGGTTAGGAAAACAGGAGGTACCTGTGGTTATACTGGAAAACAACTCTTAGAGAATCTGTGGGGCCTGGGTCCCAACACCCAATGAGTCATTAGATGCCTGAAGCATATTACCAGGAACCAGGAGCACACAACACTCAGGAACCCAAATTGGGGCCCCGCCATCCTGTGTGAAAACACAAACAGAACCCAGGGCCCACAGCAAAACTGGATCTGGCCCTTTCCAAAGGCCTAAGGGAAGGTCACTCAAATTAACCAAATGTCTTTTCTGTGCAGTGGACCACCAATGACAGTCTGCTACAGAGTTACCAGAATCATCCACAGTTAAAAATTTAAGATAGAAAATAATAAGTGATAGAGTTAAGGGAGCCAAGGTCCCCCTCAAGGTCCCACTTCTTTACTTTAACTAAATAGGCTTTTAAAGTGTGATTGGCATGTTCCACAATAGCCTGTCCTTGGGGGTTGTAAGGAATACCAGTTTTGGGGGTAATTTGAAAATCTTGACAAAATTGACTGAAACCTCTGCTGGCATAAGCAGGGCCATTATCAGTCTTAATATGTTTTGGGACCACCATGTAACCAAAAGCCTGTAGACAGTGGCTTTTAACATCTTTTATTTTCACTATAATGGGCAGAGGCAAATATTTGTCTGGAAAAAGTATCTACAGAAACATGGACACATTGCAATTTACCAAAGGATGGCACATATGTTACATCCATCTGTCACATATGATTGAGCATTGAGCAACAGTCCTTGGGGATTAACTCCCAAGTGAGGACAGGAAGAAATTCCACACAAAGAGGGCAATTTTTAACTAATTAAACAACTTGATCCTTGGTTATTCCAGTATGAAATTGTAAGGACCCTGTGCTGATATGAAAGCACTTATGTAAGGATTGTGCTCTAGTGAGCTCTCTGTGAAACTGCAATGATTTGAGTGTACCTGTTGGCTATGTGATTTCTTTCACTGGCAAATGGGTATGGGCCCTAAGATGTCCCACAAATAGAGGTTCACTCCGTTGCCATAGCAGACCCTGTATCTGTAACAAACTCTCTTGTGCTCTGGAGATAGTGGCAACAAAGGCAGGCATCTCCAAGGGTTGCACAATTTGAGCTACATATTGACTGTCAGCATAGATGTTAATGCTTCCCTGAGGAAGGGTTGTAGAGCCATGGCCAAGGTTAAAAGTTCAGTCATTTGGGCAGAAGCTGCAGCAATATTATAGCTGTCTTAGTGATAGGATAAGATACAACTACAGTTGTCCCCTTTGAAGAACCATCTGTGAAAACCATTCGCCCCTTGGAAATAGGCTGAGAGACTACAATCTTTGGGAAAATCAAAGGTTGTGTCTTAAAAAAGGAAACCAGATTATTGGATGAGTAATGATTTTCAAAATCACTCTGGGTAGCAGAGAAGAAAATGGTGCAATTATTACTATTATTTTGTAGCCACTCTATTTGTTGACAGGATAAAGGTGTAACAACCTGATCTGGCTCCTTACCAAAAGTCTGCAAAGCAATCTTTTGCTCTTTAAATAGGTGTGCAATTATAGCTTGGGGATAGGATAGCACTGATTTACATGGGGAGGCCTGAGAATGAAGCCAAAGAATAGGACTCTCTTGCCAAAATACTCCTGTAGGAGAATGAGCAGAACAAAACACTAATAATTTAAAAGGCTGAACATAATCTATCTAATCCAAATTTGCTCCTTCTAAGGCCTTTTCAATCAAAAGAATGCCCTTCCCTCCTCAAGTAGTGAGACTCGAGGAGAGTTGGGATCTGAATCACCTTGTAATATATTAAAGAGAAAGCCTTTTTGAACAGTCTAACTACACTTATGAAGGATGATAAACTCTAGGACATGCTAAATGTGAATCAAGGGAAGCCCATAAATCTGTGATTCCAAAGTCTTAGGTCTCAATGCAGCTGTAATTACTAATTAATTCACTCAGTGACTAGATGAAACAGAGCAGAGATGGATCAAAAGCTTCACTACTCCAGGTCACACAATGCTCACAGCTGGCAAGAGAATTAGTGTGGAATCAACTGCATGCACCAAACCCCGGGAAGACAGTCTCAGGTCTTTAGTCTCTTCCACAGGCATTGCTAGTTGAAGTCCAAAACCCAGGGAATACTGGCACTTAGAGAAAAGAGGTTTCCACTGTCATTTTAAAATAAGCATTTAAGATAAAAGCTGAAAGTTTGCACGAACAGAAAAAAAATAGGATTAGGTAATGCTAAACAAATGCTAATAATTTAGTGTAATGTACAAAAATTACCACTTTTACTTGAGTATGCCTTAAGAAAAAAGTACAAATTGTATTTACATAATTATACACTTGGTCTTTGACATCTTTTTCTTCTTTTTACCATCATTGCTCACCTTTTCTTTATGATTTCGAATTTCTTGGACTAATGTATAGAAGGCATCATCAACACCCAGATTACATTACAGTGCGTTTTTTAATCTTCACCCTGCCAGGAGTCTTTTCTTCTTTGCTGATTTTTTTCAATCTGTACTGTCGGATCTCTCTCACCAATGTATAAAAAGCATCCTCCACTCTTTGTCTTGTCTTTGCTGAGGTTTCAATAAATGGAATCCCATAACTTCCTGCTAAGTCCTGAGCCTGACTTGTGTCTATGGTTCTAGAAGGCAAATCACATTTATTCCCTACTAAGACCATAGGCACATCTTCAGAGTCTTTTACTCTTTTAATTTGTTCTCTATAATGGTGAATAGCTTCAAATGATTTAGTATTATTCATGGCAAATACACAAAGAAAGCCCTCCCCAGTCCTCATGTACTGGTCCCTCATTGCACTGTACTCCTCTTGACCTGCTGTGTCGAGAATGTCCAAGAGACAGGTTTCTCCATCAATTACTACTTGTTTCCTGTAGGAGTCCTCTATTGTAGGATCATATACATCCACAAAGTGATTCTGAAGTAGCTGTATCGTCAAGGCACTCTTGCCTACGCCATCAGCTCCCACTACCACAATTTTATACTGAGTCATTTTCAGCAGGTCTCTACCTGCTGTGGGCCACGCCTCAGGCTCCCACAGCTGCTTTCAAGCCCACACTTACTCACTTGCTTGCTCGCTCCAGGCCCGAAATGGCTTGGGAGCTGGACTCCGGCCCAGCCACTGCCTTCCTCCTCCCCCTCCACCGCCACCTCAGCTGCTGCCTGCAGAATCGCAAGAGTAGTAATTTTTAAACGAGGTCTGATCTAATTGATACCACCCAGAAACCTCTGAAAACCATTTAAAGTTTGAAGGGTGTCCAGCCGAAGACTAATCTTTAGAGGGTGCACCCCATTTGCCACAACCAAGCATGTCTTAGGTTTGGCTCCCTCACTGACCTTCTTATTTCCCTGCATAGCAGAAGCAATAACTTGTCCCATAATGTGGTGTCCATCTATATCTCTACAAATGCGAATGTAATCATTGAGGCTTTTGGCCTTGTGAGGTGGTAAAACCTCTTTACAATACTTGTTGGCATTTTTTAAAGCTAGTTTTCTCACTATAGACATGATATTATTGGTATCCCCAAATATACGCCCTGAAAGCAGCTGCTGAGATCTGTGCATATACAGCTGGATTTTAAAGAATTTGCTGACCTAGGTCTGCATAGGCTCCCGTACCAGTAAGCATTTCTGAGTTCTTTTCAGGGAAACTGGCAGCTGTCTTGCGCTGTACCATTTGGTTACATAGCTCTTCAAATTCACCTCTCCAAATCAAATAACCTCCCCTGGACAGCACAGCTGGACATAATTGTTGCCAATCACTGGGCGTGGAATTCAAGGCCACAGAGAATTAAAAAATGGTCAGAGTAATAAAAGGTACATGAGGCCTGTAAGCCATAACTGCCTCTTTCAGCTGTTTAATATCCTTATAATTAAGAGGGGAATGCTCTCACAGATTCTGGCCTTGGGGAGCAACTATCTCTATGATTGAGAACATCACTGGGCGACTCTGCTTTTCAGGAAAGCCCAAAGGGAAACAGAGAGCACTAGAATTATGAGCAGGAGGATGAGACTCAAGGGAACATTTTTTTAGCTTATGTTATAATTTAACATACCTTTCCATTTCTTCCCTTTCCTTAGTCTAATCCCCTGAATATGAGGGAGAGGGCCCAAAAGAAGTGTCATTAGAAGCTTGAAGTGACATAACAGGTTCTGAGCCTCTGTGGAAGGCAGCCTGGGCTTCCTTAACCTGCTTTTTCAATTCCACAGTATTACTAAGAGGTGCTTCTTTGACAAGAGGGCACAGAGAAAAAGTAACAGTTGGTATGGCATTCGGCCCATCTCTGTGTAATGCCCTTTGCAGGTCTATCCTCACCTGCTCCCCATCACCAATACTAAAGATTAAAAACCAAGGGCTGAACTCATGTACAGTTTTTAAAACGTCTGTTGCTGTCTTGTACTTAATACTGGTGCCCTGCTTATTGGAGAATTGGACCAATTGGTTCCCCATAAGAGAGTAAGAACTAGTTGCACCCATCTTCAATACACCTGTTCCTTACCTTAATGCTGGCAAGTCTTCCCGGTTGATGCTTCAGTGTCTCCCCTTCTTTCCCAAATCTTGGTGAGAACTCTAATTGTCGTAATAGGCAGCTCTACCACCTTCTCATGGATTCGGGCAAGGGAATCTGACGATTACATAAAGACAACCTAGACAGTCACTCTTGCAAAGAGAAGGCTTTTTATTTCAAAGGGGAGTAGGCTTATATACAAACAGCAGCCCCAGTGTAAATTTATTCAGATCAAGGTCCATGCCGCCAATCGCCCCCTCAATGGGCAGATAATTTGCATTCTTGCATAAAGGCCTATGCAGAAGCAGGGAACTAGGAAGTAAACACCTAGTCACAAGATAGACAGTGGATCCTGAGGGCACTGTGGGTCACTCTTAGTTACAACAAGAACAGTAGACCCTAAAGAGGTCCCCAACAGGATTTCTCTGTGTAGCCTTAGCTGTCCTGGATATACCTCTGTAGACCAGGCTAGACTCAAATTCAAGGAGTTCTGCCTGCCTCTGCTTCCCAAGTGCTGGGTTTAAAGGCATGTGCCACCACCGCTCAGTTAAAATGTTATGTACTTTTTATTTCGTGAGCTTTGGTGTTTTGCCTGAATGTATGTTTGTGTGAGGGTGCTGGGTCCCTTGGAGCTGGAGTTGCAGATGGTTGTCCATAGTTATTCCATGTAAAAGGACTGGAGAAATGGCTCAGAGGTTAAGAGAACTGGCTGTTCTTTAGACATCCTGAGTTCAATTCCCAGCAACCACATGGTGGCTCACAACCATCTGTAATGTGTTCCAGTGCCCTCTCCTAGTATGCAGGGCAGGCACATATGCAGGGAGAATGCTATACACAGAAGAAATAAATACTTTTAAAAAACATCCCATCTACCTTGTGCCTCTGGGTTTTTTACCTTTCTCTATTCTCTATCTCTTTCTTTCCTTCTTACTCTTTTGATGGCTGTGTGGCTGTCCCCTGGTCTTCTCTCTCCCCCTTTTCTCTTCTTTCCCTTTTCCTTTCCCTCTTCTTCTAATTATTCTCTCTGCCCACCAGCCCTGTCTATCCCTCTCTCCTGCCTAGCTATTGACAGTTCAGTCCTTTATTAGACCAGTCAGGCATGTTGGGCCGGAAAAGAAGCACAGCTTAACAGGGTTAAACAAATGCAACATAAAAGAATGTAAGAAATCTTCAACTAATATCCCATAACAGCTGTGAGCTGCCATGTGAGTATTGGAAATTCAACCTGGGTCCTCTGCAAGAGGTACCCGTGCCCTTAATAGCGGAACCATCTCTCCAACCCAATAAAATAATAATTTTAAAAATTAGAAAAAAGAGGCCAGTTGTTGGTGGTGAACGCCTGTAGTCCCAGCACTCGGGAGGCAGAGGGGAACTCTGCGAGTTCGAGCCCAGCCTGGTCTACACAAAGAGAGAGAGAGAGAGAGAGAGAGAGAGAGAGAGAGAGAGAGAGAGAGAGAGAGAGACAGAGACAGAGACAGAGATTTGATAGCAGGGGTCCAAAATGTGGCAGCACAGCAGATAAAGGCATTGGCTATCAAGGCTGGTGACAAAGTTCAACCCCCTGAGGTAGTTCAACCATTCATCATTCAGGAAGGAAAAACATGATCTCCACATATATAATCATTAGTTCTAGGACCAAGGGCTTGAGACATATGCCAGTCTTGTTTGTTTTAGCCAATAAAAAGTCTTACTAGAAAGTACCTGTAGGGTCTGGTGAGATGGTTCCTCTGGTAAAGGTACTGACAACCTGAGTTTATTGCCTGGCTCCCACACTGTGAAAGGAGAGACTCTTGCAAGCTGTCATGGAACAATGCCCAAAAGGGCTCCTGCATTAATTAGAAAAGACCCACAGGGGCTGGAGGGATGGCTCTGTGCTGAGGAGCACTTGCTGCTGTGATTGTGCACAGGTATAGACCACGAAATATTTTTGAGACAGCGTCCCATTGTATATCTCTGACTAACCTGGAATTTGATATGTAGACCAGGCTGACCTCCAACTCACAGAAATCTGCCTGCATCTGCCTCCTCAGTGTTAGAATCAAAGGTGTGAGCCACCATGCCCAACTCACACAAAATAATTTTTAAATGCAATTTGAAAATCCTGAATATATTTATGTAACCAAATACTTGTAACATCATATTGGCACCTTGGACAGGTATTTTTGTTTGTTCATTTGTTTACTTTTTAGATAGGGTTTCTCTGTGTAGCCCTGGATATTCTGGAATTCACTCTGTATCACAGGATGGCCTTGTATGCATAGAGATCTCTGTCTTTTCTCTGTCTCCTGGATGCTGGAATCAAAGGTGTGCTCCACCATCGCCAGGCATTGAACAGCTTGTTGCTTGCTTTCTTTGGGGGGATGGGAGGGTGCTGGGAATAAAACCCAGGACCTTGCACACAATAGGCAAGAGCCCTCCAACTGAGCTACAGCTAGAGCCCCTGTCTTGTTGAGCCAGAGCCTCACTATACACCCAGGCAAGTCTAATGGAACATCCTGGTGCCTCTGTCTACCATGTGCTGGTGGGCGTCACAGGTGTGTGCCACACAGCTTCCTGAGAATACTGAACTCTGAAGACAGGGGCAGAGGATAGATTCCATGTCCCCAGGAAATCCCCCCATCATGCTTACCAGCTGGCTTTTACACAGGCTGAAGATCTGCCACCTCAGCCAGGCTGCCTGTGAAGATCTGGCCTCCAGCCTCAGCCTGGACCAGACCCTGACTGAACTGGAACTGGGCCTAAACAACCTTGGTGATTCCAGGGTGCTTCTGCTGTGTGAGGGCCTCAGGCACCCAGACTGCAAACTGCAGACCCCCTGGTGACTGCAGTTCCTGATTCAGCATGCTTTTCCTGTCTTCTCTGTCCATGGAGGCTGTGGGCCCACTCATTTCCTCACCAGCTCTAGCTACAGAAATTTGATGTCAACTTTTCCTGCCACGGGGTCTTTACACACACATCACTGACACCACTGAAACGGCTCTTCTGTTCTGCTGTACATTTAGTTTCCAGGGGAGGTACTGGAGAGATGGCTCAGTTGTTGAGAGCACTGGCTGCTTTTCCAGAGGTCCTGAGTTCAATTCCCAGCGACCACATGATGGCTCACAACCTTTTCTAATGAGATCTTGTGCCCTCTGCTGGCCTGCAGGCATACATGCCATTAGAACACTGTATACATACATATATACACATATACATACATACATACATACATACATACACACACACACACACACACACACACACACACACACACACACACACATATATATATATATATATATATATATATATATATATATATATAATTTCTGGCGGGGGAGATTTGTTAAACTTTCAGGTCTCAGAACAAACACTGACCAAAGTGTACCCTCTGTTCTACTTGGCTTTCTGTTACTGTGATAAACAACATGACCAAAGGTGACTTCAGGAATCAAGAGTTTTTGTTATCCTACAAGTTATATAGCTCCTCACTGGGGGAAACCAAGGCAGAAGATTGAAACAGTAAAGAAACCAAAGAAATTTGCTGCTTACTGGTTGGTTCCCTGTGGCTTGCTCTGCTAGATGATTTTATACAGCCCAGCCCTACTGGCCCAGGGATATACTACCCACAATGGGCTCCTGCAACAATTAACCATCAAGGTTTCTCTGTGTAACAGCCCTGGATGTCCTGGAACTTTCTCTGTAGACCAGAGCTGGGCTTGAACTCAGAGCAATCCCCTTGCCGCTGCCTCTTGAGTGTTGGGGTTAAATGTGTGCCCTACCACAGCCCCACCCCTTTCTTCTTTTTTTAAATTACAAAATTTGACAGATGTTCCTTTCTGCCTGCATGTATGCTTTTGACCAAGCTCTTGTCTGGTACCCACAGAGTCCAGAAGACAAGTTTAGATTGCCTAGGACTGGAATTTCAGCCAATTGTGAGCTGCCTGGCCTTTGCCTTCTGTCTTGCCTTCCTCTCTGCCTTCTCCCCTTGCCTCTCTCAAAGGTGGGCAAGGCCATAACCCTGCACCCAGCATATGAATTTGGCATGTAAGCCCAGCCCTGGTGACCTAAGCAAAAGGCATAGGACACACTCACCTTGGCCATCCCTTCCTCTAGGTTGGGCATTTGCCTGCTGGGCTTAGATGCATGTGCAGGGATTGCCCATGTGTTCCAAGTCAACACTTGCCTCTGAAAACTGGACATGAGCTTTAACGACTTGGGAGACAGGGGCCTACGGCTGTTGGGGGAAGGCCTAAGGCACGTGGCCTGCAGACTTCAGGAGCTGTGGTGAGTGTTTTGCTTAGGAGGAGGGCCACAGGAGTAGCGTGGGGATGCTAATGGAGTCATGCACTACTACACACTGGCTGCTTAAGTAGAAATTTTAAGGCCAGCATCAGCTTTATAGCTACTATCAGGCCAGCGTGGGATATGGGAGATGCTACTTCAAAAAACAGCACAGAAAACAACGATGGTTATTTTCATTCTAAAGGCCGGAAACACATAAACATAACTGAGCCAGGGAATGATGGCTGGAGCCTTTAATCCCAGCACTTGAGAGGCAGAGGCAGGAGGATCTCTGTGAGTTCCATGCCACCCTGCTCCATGCCAGCAAGCTTCAGGACAGGCACCAAATGTTACAAAGAGAAACCCTCTCTCAAAAAAAAAAGAAAATGTGGTGTCTCAGGTTCCTGCTCCTGCCACCATGCTGCCATAACTTCCCACATAAGTAGAGAGAGAAAAGATTCCCCCATCCTCCAAAAACCAGCCCCCCATTAGACACACATACACATACGTAAATACACACACACATATACACAGGCGAAAAACCTTGGGGGTGTTTAGAATTTGCTTGGTCAATAAGGCATTTATTAACTTGGGCATTTTCTTTTCATCTATTGGTATGTGTATCTGGGCATGCGGTGTGCACAGAGGCCAGAAGATGGCATCAGAAGCCCGGGAATATCAGTTACAGGATGTTGTGAACCAACTAAACCAAACTTAGGAACCAAACTTGGCTCCTCTAGAAGAGCAGTCTTAACCACTGAGCCACCTCTCCAGCTTTTGCTTTTGGAATATTAGATTTCTATTATCTGTTACTATACTGGCTATACTCTCTGACTCACCCTGCTTCACAATAGTGCTGCTCTGTCTCTATCTACATATCCCTCGCCGCTTTACCCCTAGTCAGGGTTTCCTGTGTGTAGCCCTAGCTATCCTGGAACTCAGAAATCAGCCCTCCTCTGTTGGGATTACAGTGTGAGTCACCATGTCTGTCCTTCCAAACTCACAACCTTATCAAGCTGCAGGCACTGGACAGACTCACTGTTTAGAGATGTGTTCCCTGGGGACAGAGAAGCCCCGAGGTCAGGGACCTCCCTAACTCTACTCTTCCAGACCAAATGTGGCTCCAGACTAAAATGAGGAACAATCTAACCACAGAAGGAAATCATTGATCCCTGCCTTCAAACCACAAAGGTGATCCAGTGTATAATAACTCTCATTATTATAACTTATATTATTTTTCTGTTCCAAGTCCCTGCCCTCCAAATGTTTACTTATTCTGTGTAACTCAGCATTGTAGACTACAGCAGCCTTGAACTCAGAGATTCAGCTGTCTCTGGCCACCAAGTGAAGCTAATTAGGATTACCTGTGTCAATTACCAGGGCCAATATTTGCTGAGGGATACACCCCTCACTAAGGAAGGTGTCCAGCAACCACTGGATGGGCTCATGACTCTTTCATTTAAACCCTGTCACCTGTAAAATCCTCACCTCAACTCCCTGAAAAGACCACCTCACCCACCTCAGCTTGTCCCCTGCAGGCTGGACAGCTGTGGCCTCACAGCCAAAGCAGGTGAGGACCTTTTTTCCATCCTGCAAATCAACCAGACACCGACTTAGCTTAATGTCACCAACAACGCTCTGGGGGACACAGGTGTCAGGATACTGTGCAGGAGGTTAAGACATCCAAGCTTCAAACTTCGAGTCCTGTGGTGAGAGATGGACCCTGATTTCTTGGGGAGAATAGGGGATTCAGGAATGCTGGCCTCAGATTTGGTGGTAGAATTCTAAATGATTCATTAAACACTGGATAAATAAATGATGCTGCAGAGACAGATCAACAGTTAAAAGCACTTGGTGAGGACCTGAGTTCGTTTCCCAGCACCAATGTCAGGCGGACACATTCAACTGTAATTCTAGCTTACGGGGCCTTCATGGTCATGACTCCAACTCACAGCCCTAGACATGCACATATGTAAATACTAAAAATAATATAAAATATGTTAATGAAAGGGGAACTATTTCACTCATAGAATTGCTTGTAATATTTGAGACCAGCAATTCTGTAGAATGCTAGCTGGGGATTAGACTCCTCAGGTAGTTCAAAGTCTCCATTCTCCTGCCCCAGCTTCCTGAATGCTGGCATTGCAAGCATGGACAGTTTGAATTTACTTCCTGTTCTTTTTCTTTTTTTCTTGAGGAAGTGTTTCTCTGTGGCTTTAGAGGCTGTCCAGCTAGTAGCTCTTGTAGACCAGGTGGGTCTTCAACTCACAGCAATCTTCCTGCCTCTGTCTCCTGACTGCTGAGGTTAAAAAGCTGTGGACCACCACTGCTTGGCTTTTCCTTTATTTTTATAAATATTTGTTTATTTTGTACACAGTATTCTGCCTGTTTGTATTTATGCACACCAGATGAGGGCACCAAATATTTTATAGATGGTTGTGAGGCACACTGTGGTGGTTGGGAATTGAACTCAGGACCTCTGGAAGAGCAGACAGTGCTCCAAACCCCAAGCCTTCTCTTGTTCTTTTAAATGAAACCAGTCTCAGCTGGCACCTGGGATTTCTGAGTCTGTTATTTACCCACTGGACATGCTTTCTACACCATGCTATCTGCTTCTGGAAATGAGAATACAACTAAAAGTTCCTGTGGGTTTTATTTATTAATGTCTAAAGACACTCAAGATTGGGATTAAGGATCCCAGAGTGGTTGGGACATGTTGGATCCCATCACATGGAAGGCAGATGCAGGTAGATCTCAAAGAATTCGACTCCAGCCAAGGCTGCTGCCACCACCACCCGGCCCAAGACACATACTCTTAACCAATCCTGAACAGCCAAGGGACACACCACCCTTCTTGCCGCTGTTTCCTTTAAAAAGCCATAACAACTGAGGCATTCATTTGCATCAGTGAATCAGCTCCTTGGTGGTCTCTTTTTGAGTTCTAACGAACGTGGCATAACAATTCCACACCAGCCAAGGGAGCAGAGAGACCCTGTCTCCAACAAGCAACTGAACATTGAGAGTAAGGAGACTGGAGATGTAGCTCTGTGGTTAGGGCACTTGTTGCTCTTGCAGAGGTCCCACTTTCCGTATCCCACTCTATAGCTCACAACCTGTTCCAGGGGCTCCAACTCCAGCTCCAGGAGATCGAATCACCCCTGGTGACCTCCATTGGAACTGCAATATGAGGTTCAGTCATGCATGTGTGCAAAATACTCATCCTAAAACAAAACTAAAGGGCTGGAGTGCTGGCTTAGCAGGTTAAAGCATCTACTGTCAAGCTTGATGACTAGCTTAACAATCAGAACCTCCACGTGGACTCAGCCTTAGCTCCCCCACTGCACCCCAAGACACCTTCAGGGGCAGCCCTCAACAAAGACCTCCAATCATTGACTACAAGTATCTAACACGAGGTGAAGAAACTGCCTGCTGGTCTGCTAAATCTCTAGAAAAGACTATCGTGGGTCAATCAGACAGTGCCAGCTCTGATTTCAATTATAAGCCCGTAAACCCAGGTTCTGGCATCACCAGTTAGGTGTGATGGGAACATTGTTCATGTATGTCCATTGGACCTAAAATAGAGCACGGTGGTGGTGAGACCTAAGCTACAACGGTTACATTTTAAAAGCAGATTTTTCTCTTGGGAACTTTTGAGATGATTTCAGTAGGTTCAAGGTTTGCCTTGGTTGTAAGAACTCCAGTTTACGGCTACCAGGTGACAATCCACAACATAAATGAACATATAGTAATGGACTGCCATTCTATCTCATGACTTTCAATCCATTTTGATACCCTCAGACATGAATTGGGTTTAGTATTCCATAACACTAATAGTCCATTAACTTTCTCTCCTTTTGCCAAAGTCCTTGGAATTTTACTTTAAAAACCAAAGGAGACCAGAGTGGTGATGATGAATGGAGTGTATCAGTTGTTTTATATCAGAATATGGGGAAGAACTTGCTGGAGACCTGAGGAGACAGAAGTTGTATTCAAGAATGGGAAACTTCTGGATTTATTGTTGATTACCATCTTAAAAGAGTTTTAAGTAAATAGGGAGTCAGTATCAGTGTCTTTGAATGTAACTTTGAATGAAAAGGCAGGTCTAAACACAGAGTCCATGTTTTAGGTCAAAGTCAGCAAAAATGGGAAACCTGGTGATGACTGATGGAGACACTCATGGGTTAAAACAGCCTTTCTTACTAATAACACTGTTAAGGTTGATGGTGGGGAATGCATTGCTGTGTAAGCTGTTATACATTGCCCCTGTCATCTACTCTCTGGATGCTGTTCCCACTCTAAGATCAAGAATCGTCAGCTCATTGATTCTAATGTCCTATAGGAGAAGGGCAAAGAATTGAAGAGGCAAGAGTGGACTTTGGAAGGTGAGGGGAAGGCCCTGATGAAGGAGCTGCAAATTGAACAGCTTTACTTTTCATGGTTAACATGGGACATCTCCTGTAGAGAGAAAGTTAGTCAGTTGCTTGAGAATGAAGGCTTCAAAGGCGCCTCAGGAGTTAACACTGTAGCTGACGTGAAATTAGAGAGCATTTTATAATCCATTGGGTCAAAACATTTGCTACGTTTTTTCCCTTTAAGAAATTAGTTCTTAGAAAAATTCCTTGTTAATTTTCTGAGACAGGGTTTCTCTATGTAGCCCTGGCTATCTTGGAACTTCCTCTGTAGACCAGACTGGCCTTGAACTCAGAGATACACTTGCCTCTCTCTCCTGAGTGCTGGGATTAAAGATATGTACCACCACCACCTGGTTAAATTCTTGGTTATTATTGTGTGTATAATGTGGAGGCACAGTGGGAATTTTTAGCTACAATTTTTGTAAATGTCTATCTAATTGTAAATACAGTAATTGGTACTTATTTACTCTGGGACTATATGCCTTTTCTTTAGATAACTCTTAATCATGAAAATGTAAAGACAGAATCAACCCAATGCTCAAGGCATGAAATCCACAAAATCAATTATTCATAAAAATGAGATAAAGAAAACACATAGGAATTATTAAATTCTTCCATCAATTATTTTGTTCCTCTCGTGGTCTCTGTATATTCATGTAAGTTGTAGATTGTCACCTGGTAGCTAAAGATACTGAGAGAAGGGAATAACTCATCTCATTCTTTGGATAACAGACACGACTTTATGCTGATAAGAGTTAAAACATCAATTATTATCATTGATAAATCCTAAACTTGTACCTATGTTATAGAAAAAAGTATTATTGACACAAATTATACTTAATAAACACTAGAAAATATGTTTTTAAAATTTATGGACTATTAAGTTACTTTCAGAGAGTGTGGACCATCCGATAGAACTTGACTTTGTATGTTCAATAGGACTAAAATAATCTTTAACCTTGCATGTTTATTTGTGGGATAAACATATTTAAAATCACTCAGGTTTTGGTTTGGGGATTTGTTTGGGGATTTTTGCATGTGGAAACTTAGTGATAACCAGGATTTTATACAGCAGAATCTGCCTCATCTTTTTATTTGGTGAAGCATACCAGTATTTACCAATCAATAAAATGCTATAAAATGAAATTGGAGGTGCTTTGGTACGGCATAGTGAAGACCCCAGTCCCTGGAAATAGTCATGCCATTGTTTAGCATTGAAAATGTTGCTTGAGATGATTAAATGGTAGATTATTGTGTGTTTGCATGATATGGAAAATGCTGTTGCTTTAGTTTCAGTTCTTTGATATAGTAAAGAAGAATGACAGAATTTTAAGTAGGCATGAGGTATAGTGAGTTTTTAGTAAACAGGACACCCTGTCATTCTAAATACATATTCACTTCATTTACCTGAATAGATTATAATACTTAATCTCATAACATAATTTAGCTCAAACTATTTCCTTCCTATACTTTATTCTTTTGATGTAACTTTTCAATTCACATTCATTATTCGTTGGTTATATATTCAAGGTTTTGGAAGTGTCCATTAAAATTGCTTTTGCTCTGCTTGTGCTAAAAGCACTTTGTATGAAGAGTAGCCTGGGGTTCAAATACTTGACATCAGCCCTTTTGTACCTTTTATTCCATCATTAAGTTTCTTCTGCTACATATGAAAAGAAATCACAGTGGCTAAATAACACATCTCAATGTCTACTGTTAGAGACTCCTGGATATTCAATCGTTCCTGTGCTTAGTAATTGATTACTGTTGTCCATCAGACTACAGAAAAAAGCATATCATTGTTAATAATATGTACCCACCTTTTACTGTGCTACAGCAATATAGCGATTTGTTTTCTCCTTTTGTTCCACCACTTTTGTGTACACATTATAAAGGTTAAGAGATTTTTTCACAATTTATTAACAATTAAAATGCTCCCTTTAATTCCCAAGTTTGTTTTCTTGAGTTATTTTAATTTTTTGATGTGTTACAGAATTAACTATTGGCTGTTTATTTTTATTATAGTATTTAAAATTTGTAGTTTTTACCATTAATATTGTGTAGTTTGCAGACTTATAAACTAAACCTTTAAATTAGCTTGGTGTGAGGACTCTTCAATGCTTCAAATGAAGGTTCCTAGGTAAGGATATAGTTTCCCTTAGGATGTAGTAAATAAGCCTGTTGCTGTTCTGAGTAATGTCTTGGACACTCAACTGTACTAGTATATGCTGTGTGTATGTGTTTGTGTGGCCACCAATGAACATTTTCCATGCTGCAATTAGCTTGAGGTACTGGTATTCAGTTATCTGCAATTCTGTTGTTTTCTACCCAGAGCCATTTGTGCACCTGGCATAACTGGTCACGAGACTGCTGAAGATGGGAGTTACCAGGGCTCCAGGAAGTCATGTGAATACTTGATACTAGGTTTACTAACTGGAAAGGACCTGAAAGAACTGCTGAAGGGCAAACACAAGGAGATGGATATAGGTGTTCCCCAGCAGTAGAAGGCTTATCTGTCCATTTGTTGGAATTCCATTTAACTGCACATCTGTGATGTGCGTTGATGGTTTTAGAAGTGACTTGTCCTGGTGAAGGACACTGTCACTCTATTTTTGGTTGCATTGGCTAATGCACAGCACCATACGTTTTTTAGCTAGTTGCCATTTGCTTGGCATGAATGGAATGCTCTCCCTCTTGTGTGGTGTACAGTGACGTTGCAGTTACTAGAGTAAGTGATTTGTGAAACAGCACCAGATCTGGACAGAATCCTGTGTTCCAGCCCCCAAAATTCTTTCTAAAGCAAACCCCAGTGCTTTTCTATTTATTAGAACGTTCTGCAAGTTAGCAAAGGAAAGTCCAGCCAGATATAGTTGGTGGAGCTTTGAAAGCTCTGTTTTGGGGGTTGCAGGAAGTGGAGAAGGGGAGCTGCAGGGAGAAAGGACAGGAAATGTGGAGCGGGGTCGGGATTGGCGCCAGGCAGGCGGGCACTGCGGGTGGCCTGCGAAGATTGGCGCTGCCCTGTGAGTCCATCCTAACTTGGGTCCTGCCGTCCTGATCACTTGGTGCCAGAATCAGGCCAGGAGTCCCTGGATCAGAGGCTGGAAGGCATCCCCCAAGGGCGTAGGCTGTGCACTCGTCACGAAGTGCGCAGAACTGGGAGCAGTTTGCCCAAGGCCGTTGCCAGGTCCAGGAGGGACTCCACGTGGAAGTCCTGTTGGGGACTTTGGATGGTTTTCTTCAGAACTGCCATCTCCAGCCCAACAGTTTTATAGCTTATCTACTGGAATTCCTTGAACTCCAGGTATGTGGCGTCCATGATCCCTTTTGCTAACCCGGACTGGGCCTGTCCCGGGGGTCTGCCATGTGGCCCATGTGGGAGGATGCCTCAGAGCCTGTTTCTAGACCCTGAGGCGCCCATCCCCCACCCCTACCCCGCCACGTTTCTCTAGGAGGGGACCCGCTGGACTTGAGAGCCCGGGCTCCAAGTGGCTCTTCCTGGGGATCCAAACTCAAGTGCTCCAGGGTGCCCGAATCCCTGGTGACTCGGGTGGCACTTTGGGAAAGGTGTCTCATGGCTCTACCCGGCCCTCCCTTCTTTGTGGAAAATAGAGGAGGTTGCCACTAAAGTGGCTGCAGACGCGCATCGACTTTCGGGCTCCGCAGCCGGGCAGAGAGCGGGTAAGCCACCAGCAGGTTCCCCGCGGGAAGGCAACAGACATTGGGGGTCTGGGGCAGTGGGATGTCCCTTTGGGAAGGGGACAGTGGGCCCGCAGTGTCAGGGAGCCGGAGTGAATCAGAGTCTGCTCTGCAGCCCGGACGTGCACTGCGGAGTTCGCTGGCTGGGGGAGAACTCGGGCTGCCCGCCCTCTGCACGCCAGCCTCTCCCTTTGGATCAGAAACAGGGACAGCCTCCGCGTTGTCCAGAGAGCGGGTTCAGTTTTAAAAAGCCTTTTGGGAAAGCTCAGAGCCATGCCCAGTCAATGCCGCTGCCTATACTATTTGGGGAGTCGCTATTCCCTAGATCAGACTCGCTTTTAGCAAAGCACAGGGAGGGGAGAAAGTGAGGCCTGAGACTAACTTTTATGTCTGGGATCCCAGGGTTCGCTCTGGTTTAGAAAATGCCAGCCATCCTTTGGGATTTGTGACCAGGGTCTTGGAAACCTCACGCGTGGGTGCTGCAATTACCTCATCTTGCAATTACCTCACTATGGCCAGAAAGTGCTGTGGGGAGTTCTGGTCTCAGCCCTGAAAGTGTGTGGGGACACTGGCTGGCTTCTGGCTTAGAGGCAGACCTTTGAGATTAGAAGCAAAATCAATGGCCTAATTGGAGTTGAGGGTATGGTGAATGGCTTCAGGGTAGAGATGAACGCATTGATTTAGAAATTAGCCCATAAGCAAAGAACTGCTGCTACTGTCTTGAAAGTGGTAAATTTCAAATTCACCAACATATTTGACCAAACTCGTTCCCTTTCCAAAGGGCAAAAACTCTTCACTTGTAAATGACCCAAAATAGATATTTTTGTCTGTTGCCAGAAGGCCCTTTTTATTAAAGTTACTGAGGCCATCTTTGATGTAGTCTGGTTTAGATTTTTGTTTTGTTTTGGGTTTTAATGTGTTATGTTTGCTTCCTTGGCGTGTCATCCTTGCAGCTAAAGGGGATCCACAGGCAACTGGTGGTGCCCCAAGGAGCCTGGCTGGGACCTGAGGGCTGCTGTTGCCACTCAGACTGGGGCCCCAGTGGATGCTGAGGGTGATGTTAGCTCGAGGTGCCTACAGAAGACACTGTTTGGTTCTGAATGTTAGTGATGGGCGCGCCCCTCCCCCTTCCCCAGCCTGGCTGCCTCTCTCCACTTTCATTTTAATTCACAGCCTCTTTGAGAGGCAGCCCCTCCTCCTACGGTCTGGATTTAATATTTACATTTAAGAGTAGATTAAGGAAATTCCCATGAAACCCCTCAGAGCCACAGAGAGACATAAGTATGTTTTTGTGTTCGTTGTGACCACTATACTTGTGTGTGCAGCAGAGAGGATTAGAAACATTGACTTGTATAGGGGAGAGGGGAGAAGCAGTAATATGCGTGCCTAGCATCTGGAGAAGCATGTCTTCTGTTTGTTATGTGTTAGGTAGTGTTGACTTATGTTTACTCACTATTTTGATCGTTAATAGTATAGTTTTCTGAGCTTTGAACTTCGATGCAGAGAGAGCTGCTAAGGACTTGCATTTCCGAGGAGCAGGCCTCCCTGTGTGGCTGTTAGTGTGATTGCTCCCAGGCCTGAAAATGCCTAGAAGTCTTTGAAAAGCTTGTGGCCCGGATGCTATCTGGGAGATCAGAAAGATCTCTTTCAGGGCGGGTAATACCAAAGAGCCTTCTAGTGTTTACTGCCTGGTATTTCCTCCCTTGTTCACTTTTCCAGAGAAAAGTTTCTGTGGACAGAGCAGGCAAGTGATCAGAGGCCTTTAAAGGCAACAGCAAAAACTCTTGTTGTTGACCGATACTAACCTCTGTCCCCTGTAATGTGTGTGAGGGAACTGGACTTTAGTGCTGGTCCTCCATGCTTTCTGTTTTAGTCATTAAACACTGTGAGCCAGGGACTCCATGCTGGGTTATGTGCAGAGTAGAACCACCATTGGTCTAAGCCACCAGAAAGGAAACATATTCTTTTGTGTTATCTTTTGGCATTTTAGGAAAATCTGACTATTTCTTCAGGACAGGGGGCTTTCTTCATGCAGTGGGTATTGGATGTGACTTACCTATGTGGTCTGGTAAGTGTTTTAATAGGAGTGTAAGTGTTCTGGAACCTTCTGCTTCTGAATACAGATGATAAACATCATCATTAACCTTAAATACTCTTTAGACCCATTTTGTTGACTTTATTCCTAGTTCTCATGCTGGATCATAGTTTTGGGCTGTAGATGTGTTGCTTCTGTGATTTTTTCACACCACTGTGAGAATTATCTGTAGATATTACAGTTGCATACCTCTTCTCATGCCCAAGCACCTGCCACTTTGTGCCTTCCTTTCAATTTTAATTCTGCATCTATATCAAAATATCCATTTCATTTTTCAAGATTCATAAAAGAGTAGGGACATTCTCTCTAATTTACAGTCTCGTCACATCCCACCAATGATTGCTAATGGCAAACTCAGATCAAGTATTTGCTTGTTAACAGGGAATAGGGAATGATAAATGTCCAGCAAGCTTGGGGCCTCCTGCAGCTTTTCACACACAGACTGGTGCACATTTATGGCAGGAAATTGACAAAAGGAGAAGCTGAATTGCCTTGGCCAGCTTTCCATCAGGAATGAGGTTGAAGTGATTAAAGAGCTATGCAAGAAAGCCCTGCATGTGTTTACTAACTGTGCAGTGGTCAGTTCTTCACTATATTTCTTGACCCTCCATTCTTGTGGGGCGTGTCTCTGTGATATGCTTTAGAAACATCCTCTGGAAGGAAGGAGGGCCCAGCAAAGTAGTGAGGGGGTGGTAATGGGTTACCAGTATTCCCAATGAAGCCACCTTCCAAGTAGACCTGCTTCTGGGGTTGCAACATGGAATCAGCAGTCACTCATTCAAATATTTTCCTTCAATGTACAAATTCAATTGTGTGATGCAGTGCAGAGAATTCTTAGTCTGTGATACACACTTGCTGTTTTCAATATTTATTTATTTATTTATTTATTTATTTATTTATTTATTATTTTATTCTTTTTCCTTGAGACAGGGTTTCTTTGTGACTTTGGAGCCTGTTCCCCGCTGCCCCCTAAGAGGGGAGAAGGTAAACTCTCCCATGGAGAGTTCAGAAGCTTTGTTCCTGTGACCCAACCCCCTCCAGAGGGGACACCTAATACTGTAAGGAGTTAGGATTTAAAGGTGAGACTTTGGGAACATTCATGCAAGCATCAGCCTGTACCCTGGCTTCTGCATGTTTAACAACAGTTACCAGCCACATGGTGTTATCCTTGGTACTTGGTCAGCATTCCTTCTGGATGAGGCCCTGGAGCAGCAGAAGAGGACAATGCAGTCCCATGGGGCTGGCATTGGATTATCCATTTGCTCCATGGAGTTACTTGGATGTTTGTGCCCTGCTTCTTGCCTTAAACATCAAGCCTCTTCAGGTTGTTGCCCCACCCCACATGCCCTAGTTCCAGGCATTTGGGATAGCTGTTTGGGGGGCGGGGTGATGATACAGAATGGTGGCTCCTAGGTACCCCCTCAACCCCAACACACTCTCTTCATATAGTGCACCCTCGTCAGAAAGCAGCCCGAAAGTGATTCTGAGAGAAACAAGCCCTGCCATTTGAAAGTCAGTGATTAAAATATTAAAAAGCTGTTTTGGGGGTAAATGAAAAGGGCTGGGGGAAACTCAGAATCTCTCTAATTTGCTTCTGGAGTCTGGGAAGAAGCGGTCTTTCCAGTTCTGGGGGGTAGTGAAGTTTTACTGAATAGTGAGTTAACATATCAATAGGTGCTTGCTAAGCCAGAGTGACTTCTGATAATGGCCTAACTTTGTTTACTCTTTTCTTTCCTGTTAAATGAAACCTTCAAAAATAACTAGTAAATGAGGGCGAAGCTGTTTCTAAAGGAAAAGTAGCTCTCTGTTGAGTGAAGTTGAGCCTTTACCCTGGGAGGAACATAGGGAATGTGCAATATTTTTATATTAGCCTAAGTTCTCTGGAGCCCAGTCATCAAACATTTACTGAGAATCCGTCTGTACCAGGGCCCAAGCTGTGCTCCAGATACACTAACTGTGAGATGGAGTGGCCAGGTTATTTCCTCCAGCAAGGAAGCCGGAAGTGCAGACTATCCCAATTGGCTACAGTGAGCATTCAAGGTCACTATTGTTTTAAGAATGAGGATCAGGAAGATTATCACCAATTTACTCCTCTTATTGGTCATTTGTGAATTTTCTGATTCATTGATCATTCTTGATAAGAGATTATACATTTTATTAGTGCTTTGGTTTTGTAGGTTTTCACTAGCGTACTTAAAAAATAATTTCTCAATTCCTTGTATTTTCTTTGGGGTTAAATCACCGTCCAAATCTTCAGGCTTTCTTCCTCTCTCCCAGTAATTGCATTTTAGCTATAAACATCCACATAATCACTGCATGTCACATCTTACTCACTATATTTGTTTATTTTTTGTTTCTTGAGACAGGGTTTCTCTGTGTAACCCTGGCGCTTCCCTGTAGACCAGGTTGGCCTTGAACCCAGAGATTTGCCTGCTTCTGCCTGAGATTAAAGGCATGTGCCACCACTGCCCAGCTATATCTTAATATTTTCGATGTCATATTTTTATAATCATCCAGTTAAAGTATTTCATCTCTACTGTAATTACTTCATGACGCATGGTTAAAATGTGGTTACTTCTACTAACAATACTATTGTTGATTTCGGAGCTATACTGAGATCTTAATTATTGTTGTTTGTTACTTGTGGTTGTGTGTAACTGTTGCAGCCATAAGAGTTGTCCACCTTGGTTATTTTGTTTGTTCATTTTCAAGGCCTAAATTTTGCCAGCTAGTCTAGGATGGTCCACCAGCAAGATACCCACCTGTCCCCTCCTGGGGCTTCGTTAAAAGCACTCCTCGCTCTTAGTGTGGACTGAGTATGGTATTCAGCCCTGTACAGGCAGTCACTCTAGGCACTCAGCTAGCACCTTTGCCTCAAATACTGTATATTCCACATGAAGTTACTCGTTTACATGCTGGTTTCCATATAAACTGGGTCACACATTTACACTTTACTCTTGTATGTGCCAGTTATAGGTCAGTCTCCCACAGGATTGTAGGTTAGAATCGTTATTGTTTCTTTTTTCATTTTTTTGCAGTTTTCTGCTTGGTGTCCTTTGAATTTTATCACTTGCATATAGACTTATGGTGGTAATATGCAAATTGCCTGAGTGATAGCTGTGCCCCAAACACTGACATGACCTTTGTCCATTGCATGGTACTGCTCTGAGCACTCTGTTCTCTTCCTCTTGTAAGACCGCCAATCCTGTTGCTTTCAGGCCCCACATTTATAATCTGATTTAACCCTGGTGAGTTCCTTAGCCACTCCAAGTCAAGTACAGTGGGTTGCAATGGGCACTGGAGCTTTAATGTATGTTTTAGGAGAACACATTTCAGCTTCTGGCATGATAGAATACACATTCTCACGAGCTTAGCCTGGGGTTCATCTCGCTAATAAAGTCACCCAAGTGTGAAGCTGAGCAGTATTATCCAGGGAACATCAAAGTGCTTAGTATCTGGCACTTATCAGTTAATCATGGTGTGTCTAAAGGTGATTTTAAAGACAGTTTCCTATCCTTTCTTTTGCAGGTGCTAACTTTGGGTCCCTTCTTGGAATAGGAGGAAGAGCCGTTCTCTACTTTTCAGAACTACGGAAAAACTAAAGAGAACCAATGTAAATAAGCTGAACTCTCTTCTGGCCTCTCCCCTTTCGAGACATCACCACTTCACCCTGTGAGGAGCCTGAAGAATTAGACCAGTCACTATGAATGTGACCAGCTTGTTTTCCTTCACAAGTCCAGCTGTGAAGAGACTTCTAGGTTGGAAACAGGGTGATGAAGAAGAAAAATGGGCAGAGAAAGCTGTGGACGTGTTGGTGAAAAAATTGAAGAAAAAGAAAGGGGCCATGGAAGAGTTGGAGAAGGCCCTGAGCTGCCCGGGACAGCCAAGTAACTGTGTCACCATTCCCTGCTCCCTGGATGGCAGGCTGCAGGTGTCCCACCGGAAGGGATTGCCTCATGTCATTTATTGCCGAGTGTGGCGCTGGCCAGACCTCCAGAGCCACCATGAACTGAAGCCTTTGGATTGCTGTGAGTTTCCTTTCAGTTCCAAGCAGAAGGAGGTGTGCATCAACCCCTATCACTATAAGCGCGTGGAGAGCCCTGGTGAGTGGGGTGGACTGTGTGTGCCCGTGAAGCCTGTTGAGACCAGAACAATAACACCTTTCTGTTGTGGGGTGTAATTCCAAAATATCTGGGGGTAGTTTTGTGTGTATTCATACATGCGTGTGCAAAAGAGCACAGGAACTCTATCTACTCAGCTTTTGCTCACTCTAACGAGTGTCTGTAATAATCACTTTATTAAGAGGAAGGTTTACTTTACTTCGTGATTTTCAAAGTATCAGCCCTTCGTCCCATCGGCTCCAGGACTTTCTGTCCTGTAGCACTATAGCATCCTGGGGTAGAATGGTGGCAGAGCAGAGCTCTTGTCACAAGAGGAAGGAACTGGATCCCTGCTGTTCCCTCTAGTGTCTAGGAGACTTCCCACTAGGCTGCGGGGACAAGCCTTCAGCACCTGAACATTTGGGGGTACATTCCAATCCAAATTTTAGCAGTCCTGGAGTATTTCATACATGTTAAAGGCTTCCTTCCTTCTAAGTGATTTTGTTTAGAATCAGGTTCTGAAAATTAAGGTTTGTGTCTGAATTTGCTTTCTATTGTTCACATTGGTCCTGTGTGTCTTTCTAGCAATTTAGCTGTGCAGTACATCAGCGGACAACAAAAGTACAGGGTCCTGTCGTGCGCACTAAAGGAAGGGCACTGTGGGGCAGCTGTGACCAGTTCTACTTCATGTTTCACGACAGCACTCTTTGTCATCTGTATTGAAGTGTGCTTGTGGTGTGGTGTGTTCCCTGTGGGCTATGTTCTGCTGTGTGAGGAACTGATGCTGTTACTTTAAGATATCTCAGTCTTTACCTGTGTGGTTGGGCTATGGTAAAGTCTGGAGTCGGCCTCTCGAATCTATGGATTCTGCAGATATACATAGAGGCATCTGCAGATGAAAATAGTTAGAAAAAGAACTCTGTCTCTACTGAGCAGGCCGACTCTTCCTTTCTGATACTTTCTCTTTCAGTTTTGGTGGTTGAAAAAGTCAATGGACTTCACTCTTTCTGGGGCTCAGAGCCCAGGAACTCTTGGTGGGAGGGCCTGCTTCCTTTTCTTCACATCAAGCCTCTGACTAGGTATGATGGCCACCATATAGGGATCAGAGGTGTTTGTACCTGATGCTGCCCAGGGTCACCAGTGCTGGAGGTCCTCGTATAGGTTGGCTTGCATTGGCCTGACCCCAGCTTAATGACCACCACAGCTCTGCCCCTCCCATAGTCCCAGGGTTAATCCGCCCATTGTTCTGGAAGGAGTTCAGGGTCTTGAGAGGTGACTGGGCTAGGTGCTATGTTCCTGCTTGCTTACTCCTCTTGATCCAGCACCTGGAGCAATGCAGCCTACATGACTGACTCCTTTGGATGCCTAGACTCGGTGGCAGCAGCTAGCAAAGGACAGAAGCCCCTGTTATTCTCTAAACAGCGGAGTGACTATCTCACAGTATTTATATCATGTTAGGCATCACAGGTGGTTCACATCTGATTTAAAGTGTGGGTGGGGCAGACACATAGAGGCCCCATTTAGATACTGTGCCATGTTACACTTGGGACTGAGTGTCTGCAGATGAGGGCTTCCAAGGGAGCTCTGGAACCACAGTCTCCCGTGGATATCAACCGCTACATTCTGAATTTATATAGTTTGCACTAGAGCTTGGTTCTACATCTGGACAGGCAGATCAGTTGACAAGTGGTTCTGTATTGAAGCATTGAGTTGTCACAGTGTCTGTCATTCAGGATGGTTTTGTTGATGGATTGGTTCACTTAGCTGATGATTTCTGAGGGTCTCCAAATTTGATGGTTTCAGATTTGGGTGGCCTCCCTCCCTGTTCCTGCTCCTGGGATGGCCAGGTGACTTTTCTCTCACAGGAACTTCAGACCCCAGGGGTAGACTGCAAACTTCCAGCTCAACCATCCAATAATAGGTTGGTCTCCAAAGGCCTTTTGTATTTTTGTGGAATATATAAGTCATGTAAAAGTAAAGACTAAGGAATAATTTGCAAAGGCTTTTGTGTCCACTGCCTGTTTTTAAGAAAGAGAGGATATAAACTAAACCTTTCTCATTTGTCTCTCTGTTTTCTTTCTGTCCCCAGTGCTTCCTCCCGTGCTGGTTCCCAGGTACAGTGAGTACAACCCTCAGCACAGCCTTCTGGCACAGTTCCATAACTTGGGACAGAATGAGCCTCACATGCCCCCGAATGCCACGTTTCCAGATTCCTTTAGGCAGCCCAGCACCCACCCGTTTCCCCACTCGTCCAACAACAGCTACCCCAACTCCCCAGGCAGCAACAGCAGCAGCAGCAGCAGCACCTACCCTCACTCCTGCACCAGCTCAGACCCAGAGAGCCCTTTCCAGATGCCAGGTAGGAGGGGGCATTCGGGGACGCTGCCTGCCTTGGGGAGGTGGGTGGGTGTGGCCTGCGGGGGGGTGCGGTGGGTGGAACCCTGAGCACATCCCAGTGAACCAGTGCTTGTAGAATATCAATGTAGGGAGGGGAGTTGTACATACAGATGGAGAAGAGGATGGCTTGTTTGAGTCCTGTTAAGTTTTGAAACTGCTGCATCCTTCTTTGAGTGGCACAATTGTTCCAGTCTCGTTTCTCCATAAAAAGAAAGGGGAAAATGTCCGCGAGCTTTTCCAACATTGAAGAACCCTTGTTACCAATGTAGCCGCAGAAGAGCTAATTACTGGGTTATCCGCCCGCCCCATTTAATTAGATTCATTTAGCCAGTGATGTAATCCCAAGAAATATGTGCTTTTAACAGCAAGGAAATGCAACAGAAGTGATAGAGAACATCTGCTTGTTTAACTTAGCAAAGACAAAAACCAGTTATTTTCCTGTTTTAGTCATAACGGATGGTGTATTAGTGACTAATTAGAGGGTTACACTTTTCAGATTACAGGTTAGTAAACAAGCATCTCAAATATTAGTGCCAGAGCTCTTGCCAGTCGGCATCTCAAATATTAGTGCCAGAGCTCTTGCCAGTCGACATCAAGAGGGACACAATGAATAAATGATCATCATGAAATGTATGGATATTTTTGTGTGGGAAAATGATGGGACAGGATGTTTATAGAGCCACTTAAGGTGCTTTACATTAAATTTTACTTCAGCATCCATGTTGTACCTTCAGAAATTAAAACGTGATCCATGCTTTATTGCTTCCTTTTTCTTCTTTTTAAGCACTTAGGTGTTTAGCCTGTTTATTTTGTTTTATGTTTTTCTCTTTGGGATGACGATGGGGAATAAATTATTTTAATAGCCAAACTAATAATATTTGGTGGTTTCCCAGCCATCCATTCCTGGCAAGTCCTTTGAGTCTGGTGGACGGGCTAGTGGTGAAAATGTCTGTTTTATAGGGCTTTTGAACAGGGACAAACTTAGAGGAGCCCCAGTAAAAGAATCAAAGGCTATCACTAGACTTCCTTCTTGTCCTTGACTGTCAGAGATTAGCACAGGCCCTTTGGAGGAAAGAGGAAGGGCTGTGATCTGATGGGGCTGCTAGACCACCATCAACAATGACCCCTGTGACCCCTGCTGCTGCCAGGATTGCTATAGTATAAGTTCATTGGTTTCTGTTGAGAAGACACTCCGCCTTTGCTCCTGGTTTGAAGCAAGCAGAGTTAACTTCACAGCTACAGCAAGAGGTTAGAGTGAGAGCAGGGACTGACTGTGAAGGTTCCAAGTCCTGTTGGCTCTCTGCTCTTTAGCAGCTGTGTTAAGATTCTGCCTGGGACTGGGAAGGGAGGAGCCGCCAGGGAGCCCTGGAGAAACAGAATTTGTTATTTGTGTTCTACAGTTGTCCCTAAGTATTTGCCCAAGCAATTTCGTGGATCCCTACTGCAAAATTTTGTTCTCAAGTCTCTGCGGTACATGCTGGGTGGGCTCACAAGCCAATGAGGAGCTTGGTTTTCAAGTCAGGAAAGGATTGCCCTGTGTTTCACAGTAAGAAAATGCCAGGTTTGCATTAGTGTGTGTGTGTGTGTGTGTGTGTGTGTGTGTGTGTGTGTGTGTGTGTGTGGTCTGGTTTCAGTAATCATATTATTTTCTGGAAACTGCTCAGAAGGGTCTATGTAAATTCTGAAATGGAAGACAGCTAAGATAAGCTGATTTATTGCCTAGTGTTATATTATTGGGTATTTTTAAATTTAGTCATTGCTTAAATGGTTAGGGTGAAGGTAGAAAGCAGATTGCTTAAAGTCCTGGGAAACTAAGTTTCAATTAGTAGATTGTAGCAAGCAGAGAGTGAATTCCCGCCCATATGTTTGCTCTCAGGCCTGGGAGAGCTTCCCCCTACTAAGTCCTGTCAGGAAGTCTTACCCCAGTAAAACGAAACCCCCGGGTTCTTGGGGTCTGCTGCACAAGAGCACATCCATAGTCTCTTCTTGGTGGATTTAAAGTGACCTGATCCTAGATAGGCATGGGACTCCAGGGACTGACTTACCTTTTCTTCTTCTCACTTAAATGTCACTGGAAGCAAAGTTTGTGGACGTGATTGTTTTCAGAATCTATACCTAAAGGCTAGTGTCTTCAGCATCTAGTCTTTAAGAGGTGGTGGTGGGAGAGGGGGTAAGGCGGGGCCTGATGTAGCCAACGTTGACCTTGACCCCTCCATCTTCATGTGCCAGTGTATAGGCCAATCTTTCAGTAGGAGCTTGATTTGGTTTGAGTGATTAGTGATCTCAGCACAAGGAGGCAAGGACTTCTAGAGCCCAGGGGCTCACTGGCCCAGCAGCCTGGATTGCTGTAGAGCCCCAAGCTTTGGAAGACCTTGCTCCCCTACCACCACCAAAAAAGTGATGGCTGATCAGTGGGCACAGGCACCTGTTGCTATCGTGAGACCCACATGGTGGAGAGACCTAACTCATCCAAGTTATGCTCTGACCCCCACATGTCCCATTCCCCACCATATGTAAAAGGAGTGCCTGAAGCATGTAATTTTTTTCTTTCAAACTTTGTAGCTGACATACCTCCACCTGCTTACCTGCCTCCTGAAGACCCCATGGCCCAGGACAACTCTCAGCCAATGGACACGAATATGATGGCACCTGCACTGCCCTCCGAGATCAAAAGAGGAGGTAAAATGACTTGTCAGAGTATTGTCTGTATGTCCTGTCCTAATGTTACTTTTACTCATTTAGACCTTAAAAAGGTAGCTGTTTGAGAAACATGGAAAACAGGTTTGTTGTTGTTTTAAGAGTAATGGAAAGAATTCTCTAGAGCCCATCTTTTTACTTAAACTCTGTCACAGTCCAATATGAGATCTCAGAATTGAATATGGAGGTCTCAGATTCCCACTGGTCTCTGAAACGGCCGTAAGCATTGCTCTGCCATTTTGTGATACATAGTTAGGTGAAGTGACTTTCCATTATTGGTGGTTTGAAAACAAAATTGTCAGTCATCTGTGAAGAGATGCTGTATGTTAACCAGTGTTGAATAATCAGCCAAGATTTATTAGTTATGGAAAAATAAACAAGCATATCTGTGTCCTTAGCATGCTAATTTCCTTTCACCTTCAATAAATGAGTAAGTGATACATATTATCATATATACATTTATATACATATATGCACATATATCAAATAACTGTTTAAAACGCATCTGTTTATGATTTGTTACCTATAAATATGGGTTTGTATGGCTGTTTCACATGACTATATACACAGGACTTTGCTAAAGATCTCTGTGCATAAAGAGAGAGTCAGAGGAAATGATTGAGTCCTGCTTTACATAACAAATATGTCTGTTATTTATATGCTCATGTGTTTTTAGGTATTCAGTAATGAAAAACTTGAGATCCATGTTGTCAGACATATCTTTAAGTTGGCCTCGAGGAACAGGCCATCCACTGTAGTTCAAAGCAGACTCCCATGGGTGATCACACTAGAATCCATACAGCTGGTCTCCCAACTGTTGCTGTGGTGTCAGAAAAGACACACATATGCCACATCTGTTTTATGGCCTTATCTGAAACAAGCAATGGTGTTTGTTTCCTTCTTTCTGTGATTGTCCCTAACTTCATCACCAAAAAATTTAAAGGAAAAGATTTTACCCCCTGTCTTCGTTCCACCGTGCTCAGCCAGTTTTACAATGCGGTTTCTGGTTGGGGTGCTCCAGGTGTAACTGTGAGCAAATTTCTTTCCTTCTTGCAGATGTTCAAGCTGTTGTTTATGAGGAACCAATGCACTGGTGCTCTATTGTGTACTATGAGCTCAACAACCGTGTGGGTGAAGCGTTCCAGGCCTCCTCCACAAGTGTGTTGGTGGATGGTTACACTGATCCTTCCAACAATAAAAACCGCTTCTGCCTTGGGCTGCTCTCCAACATTAACTGGAACTCCACAATAGAAAACACCAGGCGACATATTGGAAAAGGTGCGTGTCCCTTTACTCATCCTGCAAACGTTCATCTTTTCTTCCTCTAGAAGTGACCCCATCATTCTTGTGGCAAATGCCAAATGTTCAGATGCTGCTGTTTGAAGTATCTTTCTAATTCATATTATCTAGAAATTGTTCCAATCATTGATCTTAGTGGTTTTCCCTCTCCCATGCTGTTGATAGGTGCCAGCTGACATTGCTGGGTTATTGTGGTGCACTACGCTGTTCTACATTTTGTTAGAAGTGAAATATCTTTTAAAACAATTCTTACATATATTTATTCAATGTTTGTGTGTGCATGCGTGTATGTGTGTGTAAGTACCTTGGTCAGAGGACAGCTTGTGGAAGTCAGTTCTCTCCTTCTTCCATGTGGATACTAGGAATCAAACTCAAGTCATCAGGCTTGGTGGCAAGCACCACTACCCACTGAACCATCTCAACATCCCACATATCCTTCATAGGGGACTTAACTATTCACTAGTGTTAGATTAAAGCAGTTCTATAACATTTATATGTATTTATTATATGATTAAGTCAATGAGCACATGTGTGGGTAGTGCTCAGAGCTTAGCTTTCCCTGTGGAGTAAGGAACAGGCAATCAAGAAGGGGTGTGGCATTCCTTGGAAGTGTCAGTGTAGAATCATAATTTAATGACATGACGTGTGTTTATATGCTCTTGTGCTCTTGTGTCTGTATGGGAGCCTATCTATATACCCTCTGAATATGAATGTAGTTTCTACCTTGTCTGCTGAGAAGGCAAAGATACAAAGTAGCAATAAGCACATCTAGTGTCCAGATCATTGCTCCAGATATCTATCCTCACTGAGGCAAACGGGCTGCCTCCAAATCTGTGATGAGCTGCACCTGGTACAGCTTTGTTAGTTTCTGAACACAAAGGTTATCACAATCATAACATAGTTAGCTAGATGTCTGTCATAATGGCTATGTGAGTGGTCAAATTTGACTCTGCCCGGGTGCCTTTGAGCCTATGACTGACATGGTATATCGTCTCACAGGCGTCCATCTGTACTATGTTGGAGGAGAAGTGTATGTCGAATGCCTGAGTGACAGCAGCATCTTTGTGCAGAGTCGGAACTGCAACTACCATCATGGGTTTCATCCCACCACTGTCTGCAAGATC